>NC_039363.1:2212624-2212801 GCF_003573695.1 Papaver somniferum
AATTATGATAGACAGTCAAACTGACATGATCCAGAAATTTCCATTATTCAATCAAATAGAGTAGTCTAAACAAAGCATTGTTTTCTTTGATTATACATTAACCCAATAATCTTTAAAGCTTTAACAACCAATAAATAACTAATTAAATCATCTAAAAGAGTTGATGATATTTTATTA
>NC_039363.1:2212811-2219093 GCF_003573695.1 Papaver somniferum
CGTTAAAAGTTCCAGATTAAATCCAAAATAATTACGTTTTTAAGAAAGATTCATAAAACAGAAACTGACGCCAGGTCACTCAAATAATTTTACCGAGTCCAATACGAATCCATAAATTATTATGATTATATATTCTGAATCCTAACTTATCGCCTTTCCAGTAATAACATTTCTAGGATTTTTAGTTTATCTTAAATACCTTTTGACCATAGTCAAACGAGTAGTTGACCAGTACTGCAGAAACGCACAACAG
Source organism: Papaver somniferum (assembly GCF_003573695.1). NCBI lineage: Eukaryota > Viridiplantae > Streptophyta > Magnoliopsida > Ranunculales > Papaveraceae > Papaver > Papaver somniferum. The sequence continues at coordinate 2,213,065 of NC_039363.1, forward strand.
TTACGATTCATTTTAGAAAAATCATATCAATTCACTCACAACTTCAAATTTTCTTTGGTCGATCATTATGAAAATATAAAAGAACCATCTTTGAGTTTTCAGTAGACTCTAAAGGCTAAAACATGACAAAGAATATTTTAAAAAAATAGACAACTTCAGTAAAATTGAATCTGACAGAAAACGTCTGATCCTTGTACAGTGAAAACAATTGATTTAAAAATACCTCTAGAACTCAGAAAATTATGAAACTTTTATATGTACATATTGAGAGATTTTTACATGTAACTTAAAAAAATGAGACAAAAACGTATTATATAATAATTATGATAGACAGTCAAACTGACATGATCCAGAAATTTCCATTATTCAATCAAATAGAGTAGTCTAAACAAAGCATTGTTTTCTTTGATTATACATTAACCCAATAATCTTTAAAGCTTTAACAACCAATAAATAACTAATTAAATCATCTAAAAGAGTTGATGATATTTTATTACAATCCCAATCATAAATCCTATGCAAACTACTAATAATAGCACCAAAACCGATCTCTACGCTTTTCCGCCATTAACTCCTTGTGGTGCCATAAAATCTGGAATTTTTTGTCATTAAACGACGTGAGTTGTGACACCCAGTAGGAAAAGAAGCAACAAAACATTTTATCAAACATTTTCAATTTTTTTTTAAAACAACTAGTATGGTTAATAGCATCACAAATACATGGAAACACCACATCCATAAGAAAAATCAAATCAATCACATCAAATCCGCTCGCCCCAGGGAGCCCCACGTGGGTTTAGGGAAAAAACCGTTCCCAAAGATATTTCGTATCCCATCATAGTTGTTTTTAAGAATCACAATCTATGGACCGCAGCCCAACATACATAATCATACTCACAACATCGATTATCATTCATATATGAATTAAAACTTACAAAATAAAATTAATTAAAAGAAACTTAAATAAAAAGAAGGTTTTTGATTGTGTTGCGCCTACCTCGTATCATAATCCAAAACCGCACCATAAAGCACGCAGACTCTAAGAAATAACTCTCTTCCAAAAATATAGTCTCTGCGTTTCTGTGTTTCAAAAGAGGGCATCTCATTCTCTATATATGCGTACATTCCCAAACCCCCTATTCATCCTAGGTTTCGAATCATTCAAGGGTTGACATGGTCAAAGCAGGTGACGTAACAACTATGGGCAGGTGGCAGAACCGATCAAATCTAGAAATTCTTTTTCTATTCGATCCTGGGAAACTTAATAGCTTACTAGTTAAGATGTGATATACGTGGACACTAATTTCTATAGCAATTCTATTTTACAAAATTTTAATAGTTGACCAGCAAGAAAATTCACTAATCTCTGGACGCCCTATACAAAATTAAATCCCACTACTGTTTGTCTAGAATCCATAAGAATTTCACGTTTCATAAGGCCAATCAAGGTCTTCCCAAAATTTGAATGCAGTGTCCCCTGGTCCTCCCCATAACTCCATTGACCAAAACTTTTATAAAGTCAACAGAATATAACCTACTAAGTCACTAATCAAGGCTTCATATAAGAACAATATTAAATTAAGAGAAAAAAAAAATGATATCCAGGTATCCTATCTTTATTCCCTTTGCTTTGTGTATGTCCACTTCGTACTATTTCCATTCCCGTCAATTTTTAAATAAAATCAATAAGTTACCAAAATACCCTCTTAAGCAAAATGACCTTTTTACCCTCACAAGTAAAATGACACAAATACCCTTTGGCATTCAGACGGATTATTACAACTAAAACTTTGACTCAATGCCGAGGAAATTCCGCGAAAGGATTCATTCTCCAAAGTAGGGGCATCACATATCTTCGCAACAGTTTGACATGCGCGAGTTAATGACTCATTTCCAATTGCTGACATGGAGTCAGAAAAGATGCTAGATAGTTTCTCCATAGAAGAGATGACTGAAGGGTCTTCAGTGAGAAGAATATCATCATCATCGCTAGAGTGAGAACTTGAAAAAGAGGGGGAAGGTACTTTCCGCTACTTGAAGGATTCTTGTAAGAGGATTTTGAAGAAGTCTTCTTCCGGCAAACTACACCTTTACCTTTAACACCTACAGCTTCGCCAGAACCACCAACCTCTCCATCTTCAACCTTCGTACACTGATGAAGATAAGAAACATAGGCAACAATATTGTTAAAATATGAGAGAAGGTATTTTTTACTTCATTAGTGATCGAACGTAGCGCTTCCAACATGCTTTGTCTCCTATGAGTCCTTAGATCCTTCTTCAACTTGGCAATATGAAATCAATGAGAGTTAGCAAAGCAAAAAATACGGTGAATAATGAAAAGTAAACAAGCGAAGTTATGAATAACATACCACAGTCTCTCTCTCAATCCATTTGAACTCTCAAGGATTGTAAACGGTAAAACCCTCAGGGAGAGGATTAATTGATCCATTAGCATTAACGCCAGAAATGTAAGGGCCTTTTAGGATGATGGGGAAAACATTCCAGCGATCATCCTTCGAATGTCGTGCGGAATTGTTAGTTTTGTCATGAAAATCAATATCTAGCATGATGTTATTTTCTTTTGCGATGCCATCCTTCCTTTGCAAGCGGGCACCCAACGAGATGACTCATTCTTCACGATAACAATATCATAGTGAGCGAAGAAATATTATACTGTATACTCTTCAAGAATAATCTCTGAGTCCGAAATCCTCCTTCCTAACCTTTTTGAGGTAGAGGGAGTCTAATACACCCGCACGACGAGCGTACTTTACCATAATTCGGATGCAATCACCGCTCAACTGATAGACCGTACGTGAGAATCTCGCATCAGAAAGAATCCTATAGAACAAACGAATATGAGGATTATAAAGAGGAATAAGAAGGCCAGCGAGGATTTTCCCAACTGAAATGATGATCTTTTGGTCATTCTAGTGATCGAGCGAGAACCATGATGAGTGCCAAATATTGTATATATTTATCCCTTTTTTGTTGGCATTTAACTCATCTTTTGCGCATTAATTCTACATTTTATCCCATATTCTGTATTTTCATTGTTTTCAAGAATAAATATTTTTTCTTACTTAATTTTGCATTTTTAGGTAATAAATAAAGTCTGGATGAATTGCGGAGCGGAATAGAGAAGAAAAGTAGTGAAAAGCCGGGAGGAGTTACGCAAGGAAGCCGCGAAGAACGTTGTGCATAAGACCAAGAGGCTAGGAATGGGCTTGAAGAAGAAGAATTGTCCTTAAAGAAGATATGGGCTTGGCATACCCAAGGTTCAAAGCCCTTTCTCAAACCCATTTCCACTATCCAAGCCCGTATCGGATTTCAGCCGTCAGATCGAAGCATTTCAGCATCCTACGGTCGCTCCATCATCGCTCATCAAACTCCGAAGCTCCCACTTTACATCGCAACGCCCATCTCCATCTTGGGCCGTCCTTTTCGTTGCATTCCTCCATCCGACGGTCGCTACCCACAGCCTCCCATCTCATCGTTGGATCCACCTACCATCGTCACATCCCACGGACCAGATCGCGAAACATCATCTCTCGCCGAAACCGCTCAACACTATAGTACCAAACACCCTACATCTCTACCAAACGCCCCCCTCTCCCCAAAATCAACTGAGCTCCTTCTTCCCCGACATTTGCAGAGCCACCTCTCTGCCACCACCTTCCCCGACCATTTCCAGCCACCACCTCACCTCTGCAACACCATCACTTCTTCACCAACATCATCAGTACCTCCCCAGTCCGTTCCTTTATCTCTCTAGCCATCTATTTTAGTGACTTCTCACCATTCTAAACCCTAAGTTGGAAATCACTAAAATAGATGAGGCTCTAGACATCAATCGAACACAGGAGAGGGAGCAGGAAGATCAGAGGAGGAATGGGTCGAAGATAAGAGAGTCAATTCCTCGATTTTGGGTAATGAAAGTTAAACCCTAATTGTACTGTTGATTGAATACTTTTGGGGAAAATGGGTGTAAACCCTAATTTGATAATTTGGGTATAAAAGGGAAGTGATGTAGGATGTTAAAAGGGTTCTTGGACTAGCCAAGTTTCCACCCAATTTGGGTTAGGTTAATTCTAATTTTAATTGCACTGTTAATTTTTAATGTGTGATGTTCCTGTTAATTTTAATTGTTCCTGTTAACTGCACTGTTAATTTTAATTGCACTTGTTCTTGTTCTTGGTTTTAATTCTCTGTTTATATGAATGCTCACTATTAGTTCACCATGTTGTTCACTGTTGTTGTCATGTTAGTTCACTGTTAATTTGTCATGTTAGTTTAAATGCTCACTGTTAATGTTTGATTCACTGTCATGTAATGTTATGTTCCTGTTAATGCTAGGCTAGAAGCCCTTGAAGCTTTGATTTAATTGTGTAATGGAAGAAATCAGTGCTCATAGAAAGCTGATTATCTTGCCATTCCTTGTGTATGCTTAGGTTGCACTGTTGATTGAGCATTGGGAGAAACTAGTGCTCATAGCAAGCTAGTTTTCTTCCCATTCTATATGAATACCTTAGCTTTGCCTTAGCCTTGCGTTAGCTTCACCACATCCCTGCCCTTGGCCTTAGGCCTTGGTTTGTATTGTCATCTTTTTGTTGCTGTTTAGTTTTTAATCTGTTTAGTTTTTGCTTCACTGCCTTGTCTGTTGCTTCTCTGTTTCCTTATTCTTTGCCTTGTGCTGCTGCTGCAGCAACCCTGTTGCTGTTGTTGTGCTGCTCCCCTTCCACTGCCCTGCAGTACTGCACTGCCTTCACTTCCCTTGCAGCTACCCTGCTACCACTGCTGCATTGCTACTTCTTTTTCTTGGCCTTGCTGTGCAGCTCTTGCTCCTGCTGCTGCTACTACCTGCTGTGCAGCACTTGTGCTGCTGCCTTCCTTTTCCTGCCTGCTGCTGCTGCTCCAAAGCTCACTTCACTCCTGAGCCCAAGTCCAATTCAGTGAAACCAAAGGCTAAAGGCCCAACCAACTGAGCCCAAAGCTCAGTTCACTTCCAAAGCCAGCTGAGCCCAATTCAGTTCACTGTTGTGCACTCAAGCCCAAAGCTCACTTCAAACTGAAGCCCAATTCAGTCAACTGTGGGATTAACCAAAACCCAGTTGTTTAAGACCCAAGCCTGAACTCACTGTAAGGCCAAAGCCCAATTACACTTCAAAGACCAACTGAGCCCAAGCTCAGTTCATTTTATTGTGAACAAACCCATTAGTACTCAAAGCCCAATTTAAGCAAAAAGGCTTCATAGCCCAATAGCAATTTAGGAACCCAATTAGCTAGAAACACTCCAAAACACACCCGATCTCTGTGGATCGACCCGTACTTGCACGAGCTACAACTGACGACCGTGCACTTGCGGTATTACTGTAGGCCCCCGTTTTTCTGCGCTTAATTTTATACATATCTCCGGGTCCACCAAGTTTTTGGCCGGGGATAATTTTTAGGACCTTTTCAAAGCCTATCAAGTTTTTGGCGCCGCTGCCGGGGATTGGTGCTGTGTTTTATCTGTGTTTTTCTTAGCTATTTTGCATTTCACTGCATAGCATTTGCATCTGCATCTGCTTCACTTCAATTGCTGTTGGACCTGCTGTTCTGAACCTGTTTTTCCTCTGCTGGGACGCCACCAAGGAAAAGAACCAAAACCCAACTGGGTTTTTGCAACAATATCAGAGCAGCTGGGCTGTGCTAAAAAGGTAAGCCTAAACCCATTCATTGAGAGAACCCAACCTGTGGGCTTCCAAATTTCTTTAATTGTGGGCTAGTAATAATTAACCCAATTTTTTTGGCTTTTTATTTTTCTATTTTGGGTTTGTAATTAATTATTTTTGGGCTTGTTTGTTTAATTTGTGGGCTTGTATTTATTTTGTGTGGGCTTGTTTAATTTGGACTTATATCTTGTATTCTGGGTTTTTAAACCCAGCTGAGCTTGTAACCGATTGTGGGCCGCAGCCTTCCTTCCATTAGAGGACAAACAGTGGGCTTGCTCCCATTTAAAAAACCAAATTTTATTTTCTGTTTTGT
>NC_039363.1:2219357-2351260 GCF_003573695.1 Papaver somniferum
TAGAAGCTCGAATCACAGCTTTAGAAATGCAATCACATGAGGAATCTGTCACATCTAATTTTCTTAGGCAACCTGAAATCTATGCATGTCCCGCATGTGGTAGTTTAGACCACCCTGTTGAGCATTGTCATATTTTGCATAATTTTAGGAAATCAAGAGAAAATCCAATGTATGAAATGCCCATGAATTGTGAGAATGGTAGTCATTGGGACCATAATCAATCCTTTGAGGGTTGCGATCAATATTTTGTAGACCCTAATGACCATGCATACATGTACCATTCACCACAATTTGAACATGAAGAATTTTGTACTCCCATGAATTTAGACTCCACCACAGAAGCTTTAAGACTTAGTGAGCAAAACTTCGATAGATCTACATCACGAATTCAGGCATATTTAGATCAGATTTTGCTTCACCTACAAAAGGAGGAAATTCATGAGGAAATGTATGTTGTCCCTAATGAAGTGTCTAGTCCCATTCATGTAAATGATGTTGAATATGAACCTAATTTAGAGGAACATGAATCGACTAACGACACCACCACTTTTAATGAGGACTAATATGCATGCTACCATGATGATGATTATGATGATTATGATGATGTGTTAGAAGAACATGAAAATATTGTGGAACCTGTTGGTTCAATAACATATGGCTTCTCGCCCTCGACCTTCATGAATGTTGTTTTTTCTGATACTCATTGTAATTCATATGATTTTGATATTGACATGGGATTCGTACAATTATTCTGTGAAGATGAGCATGACATAGGAATAGTTGAATCTTCTGTAGACACTAATATGCATGAAAATATATTTGATGTGTCTGATTCTCTACCTAGGTCACATTGTGATATTTCTCCTGATTTGCCAATGCATAAGAATAAATTTGTTGATGATGTTGATGATTCTGAGTGTGAACTTGCTAATTCGATTGATGATTGTGAGCATGATGTGACATGTGTAGATGATTTAGGAGATTTTGATTTGATTAATAATGATGTGCCTATCGTCCTACATAAGTCACAATCTGATGGCCTTCCACCCAACCTAGATTTGGTTTGTACCCATATTGACAAACCGACTTTTCTGAGAGTCCCCAACCTAGGTTTGGAACTGTGTGCTTCCCAAGTCCTCTTGGACTATTTTGCTTCTAAGTATAATACATCTGAGGAACCACAGTTGGAAATTGCATGTTTGCCCGTCCATAGCACAGTTCACTTTGAGTTAGATCTTGTGCATGATGAACCCCCAAAACTGCGCGATTTTGTTTTCAAAATTGTATCTTCTGTAAAATCCAGGTTTGGGGGTAGCTCATTTGGTTTCACAGCTTCACGTGCTTTTCTTTCATGTGTGAAGTTGTTGAAACCGCTACACTTTGTCTTTTGGGTTGATCCTCAACTCTTTAGATTGTTAGTGTATGGTGAATATTTTTGTAAATAATCCAGTAGATAAAATTTTAAAAACCCTTTTGTTCTTTTTGTATATATTTTGCTTATCCAATATGATCTCGGCTGAAATATGTTGGATTTTTGCCTTGAATAACGGAGTTTTAATTCTGCTTTCGCCGAAATCGGGTATTCTCTCTCCTTTTACTCTACTCAGCATGTCCCTTTCCATATGTTGCATTTTAATTCTTTCCATATTTTGAAACATTGAGGACAATGTTTAGTTTAGGTTTGGGGGTATAGAGTAGATACCACGATAATATGCTATAATTAAAAACGAACTCCTTCTTCTTTTTGAAAAAATTGAAAAATTCCAAAAAAATTGAAAAATCAAAAATTCAAAAAAAAATTAAAAAATGAAAAAAAATCATAAAAATGGAGCTCATTTACCTTGAAATGTTGACTCTTGTGCAAATATGTATTTTTATTAGGAGTCTTAGTCTAGATATTTAGGCACCCTGATTCTAGCACAATTCACATAGTGATAAGAAATTTGCACGCGCACGATCTACCAATACATGTATGGCCTCGATCTTCAAGGTGTTTGATAGGAAGTTACGATTGCCAATCACTTTAGAATACTGAACGAAACTTGACTAGCTTGTTCTTTGGTTGGTTGGGATAGAAGGTGGAGGTTACATTAAGAAAGACAACCATCGAATTTAACTGGGTGCATCAAAAAGGGCTACCTCTTGCAAAGTGTCATGTAATCTTTTGTTTCCTTTTGTATATGTATCAAAAGTGTTTCCGTAGTTAAAAAAAAAAAAAAAAAATCATCAAGTATTTATCAATTCCATTCTCTCTTGTTCCAAAAATAAAAAGAGAATAGTCAATGTAAATAAGAGTCATGTAAATAGTCATTTTGTTGTTTTATTGTAATAAGCAAGGAGGGTGTATGCCATTGATGTACAACGCGAGTAATTGTGAAATACCTCCAACTCATTCACAATTCTCGTAAAGTCCGGACAGCTAGCTAGATTTCGACCTCAGTTCTTAGCCTGAGAAACTATCTCTTGGTGATTAGTAGTCATAACTTCAGATCTTTCTTTACACATGTGTAGATACACTTTACACTCTTATCACATGTCTTTTATTTGTTATCAGTGCTAGGATTGTGCCTTCGATAGCTAGATTGACATCTCCATTTTGCTGTGAGCTTAAACTGTTTTGCACATGTCACATTTGATGGAATATGAGCTTATATTTTGTCCTTAGGTTTTGTAGGCACACCTCTGGTAAACCTTCACGAGACTTCAACTCGTCCACTAGGGACACTTAGTGGTTTAAAAGGCTTAGTGCATACACTAAATGCATTCGAGAGACCAGCGACAGTGGTATAGTTAGGATTTCCTTAGTTTTGTTTTACTTGAGGACAAGTAAAATTCAGGTTTGGGGGTATTTGATGAGTGCCAAATATTGTATATATTTATCCCTTTTTGTTGGCATTTAACTCATCTTTTGCGCATTAATTCTACATTTTATCCCATATTCTGTGTTTTCGTTGTTTTCAAGAATAAATAATTTTCTTAATTAATTTTGCATTTTTAGGTACTAAATAAATCCTGGTTATCTCACGGAGCGAAAAGAGCAAAGGAACGGCAAAGACTCTCGATAGGAGGAAGCGAAGATTGATGTTTGCAAGAGCCGGATCAATTAGAAGTGGGATTGAAGAGGAAGAATTGTTCTTAAAGAAGATATGGGCTTGGTATACCTAAGGCCCAAAACCCTTACCCAAATCCATTTCCATTATACATACCCATTTCCACGAGAGCCGTCAGATTGGATCCATCTCATCATCCGACGGTCGCCTCATCATTGTGCATCAAACTCCGAAGATCCTGTCAAACACTATAATACCTAACTCCATCTGAAGCCGTCAGTTTTGTTGTATCTCATAATCCAACAATCGTGAAAACCCTCTTTATCGTAGCCGTTCGATTCAATCTATATGGGATCGTCCAACGGATTTTCATCGCCGTACATCAACTCTTGAGGTCTCCGCCTCACACCATAGCAACACATACCCTATTCCCAACCAAACAACCCCTAATCCTAATCCCATCGATCTCTTCCTTCTCATCTTCCCAAAACCAGTTTCTCTCTTCCCCATCGCCTGCAACTCCACTGCCACCACCAGACCTCGAGTTCCACCACCACCACAAACACCCGACAACACCACCATCTCCATCACCCGACAACAAAACCCATCATCCTATTTCACCCATTTCATTAACCCTACCCACTGTTAGGGTTTTGACATGAGAGAACTAGGTTGATGGGAACTGAATTCGTAGCAGAGGAGCAGAAGAAAGCATGGGTCATCGACAAGAAGGACAAGGAACAAAAAACACCAAAATTTTGCTCCTAATTTCAAAAACCAAAACTTTTCTCCCATTCAAAAACCAAATTTTACTTGCTCCCATTTTAACAACCAAATTTTTTCTAAATTATCCCATTAAAACCAAACTTGCCAAAAAAAAAAAATGTCTCCCACCAAAACCAAATTTTTCCCAAAAATCCAAACCCTTTAAAAACCAAATTCTGAGCTTTGTAACATAGTTACTTAGCTTTTGAGCCAATCATGTCTGGATTTTGGTCTGCTCCTGGGGATGGAAATAAAACTCTTAGAGAACTTGCTTATGGGCATATGCCACGTTATGAACCTTCCACGGACCATGATGTCAATAGTCATAGGAATTATTATGGACATTTTCAAAGTCCCGAGCCGCAATACATGAACCCTAATGCCTATTCATACATGCATCATTCATCGCAACGTGAAAATGAACATTTTGCTAGTGCCTCACTCACACAATCATCACTTATGGATCAAATAGAAGCTCGAATCACAGCTTTAGAAATGCAATCACATGAGGAATCTGTCACATCTAATTTTCTTAGGCAACCTGAAATCTATGCATGTCCCGCATGTGGTAGTTTAGACCACCCTGTTGAGCATTGTCATATTTTGCATAATTTTAGGCAATCTAGAGAAAATCCAATGTATGAAACGCCCATAAATTGTGAGAATGGTAGTCATTGGGACCATAATCAATCCTTTGAGGGTTGCGATCAATATTTTGTAAACCCTAATGACCATGCACACATGTACCATTCACCACAATTTGAACATGAAGAATTTTGTACTCCCATGAATTTAGACTCCACCACAGAAGCTTTAAGACTCTGTCAGCAAGACTATGATAGATCTACAGCACGAATTCATGCACATTTAGATCAGATTTTGCTTCACCGACAAAAGGAGGAAATTCATGAGGAAATGTATGTTGTCCCTAATGAAGTGTCTAGTCCCATTCATGTAAATAATGTTGAATATGAACCTAATTTAGAGGAACATGAATCGACTAATGACACCACCACTGTTAATGAGGACCAATATGCATGCTACCATGATGATGATTATGATGATATGTTAGAAGAACATGAAAATATTGTGGAACCTGTTGGTTCAATAACATATGGCTTCTCGCCCTCGACCTTCATGAATGTTGTTCTTTTTAATACTCATTGTAATTCATATGATTTTGATATTGACATGGGATTCGTACAATTATTCTGTGAAGATGAGCATGACATAGGAATAGTTGAATCTTCTGTAGACACTAATATGCATGAAAATATATTTGATGTGTCTGATTCTCTACCTAGGTCACACTGTGATATTTCTCCTAATTTGCCGATACATGAGAATAAATTTGTTGATGATGTTGATGATTCTGAGTGTGAACTTGCTAAACTGATTGATGAATGTGAGCATGATGTAGATGAGTTAGAAGATTTTGATTTGATTGATAATGATATGCCTATTCTCCTACATGAGTCACAATCTGTTGGCCTTCCACCCAACCTAGATTTGGTTTGTACCCATATTGTCAAACCAATTTTTTTGATAATGCCTAATCTAGGTTTGGAACTGTGTGCTTCCCAAGTCCTCTTGGACTATTTTTCATCCAAATATAATACATTTGAGGAACCACAGTTGGAATTAGCATGTTTGCCCGTCCCTAGCACAGTTCATTTCGAGCTAGACCTTTTGCATGATGAACCCCCGAAACTGTAAAATCCAGGTTTGGGGGTAGCTCATTTTGTTTCACAGTTTCACTTGCGTTTCTTTCCTATTATTATTTGAAGCTGTTGAAACCTCTACACTTTGTCTTTTGGGTTGATCCTCAACTCTTTAGACTTTTGGTGTATGGTGAATTTTTTGTATATAATTCAGTAGATAAATTTTAAAAACTTTTGTTCCTTTTGTATATATTTTGCTAATCCAATATGATCTCGGCTGAAATATGTTGGATTTTTGCCTTGAATAACGGAGTTTTAATTCTGCTTTCGCCGAAATCGGGTATTCTCTCTCCTTTTACTCTACTCAGCATGTCCCTTTCCATATGTTGCATTTTAATTCTTTCCATATTTTGAAACATTGAGGACAATGTTTAGTTTAGGTTTGGGGGTATAGAGTAGATACCACGATAATTTGCCATAATTGAAAACGAACTCCTTCTTCTTTTTGAAAAAATTGAAAAATTCCAAAAAAATTAAAAAATCAAAATTCAAAAAAAAAAAATTAGAAAAATGATAAAATCATAAAAATGGAGCTCATTTACCTTGAAATGTTGACTCTTGTGCAAATATGTATTTTTATTAGGAGTCTTAGTGTAGATATTTAGGCACCCTGATTCTAGCACAATTCACATAGTGATAAGAAATTTGCACGCGCACGATCTACCAATACATGTATGGCCTCGATCTTCAAGGTGTTTGATAGGAAGTTACGATTTCCAATCACTTTAGAATACTGAACGAAACTTGACTAGCTTGTTCTTTGGTTGGTTGGGATAGAAGGTGGAGGTTACATTAAGAAAGACAACCATCGAATTTAACTGGGTGCATCAAAAAGGGCTACCTCTTGCAAAGTGTCATGTAATCTTTTGTTTCCTTTTGTATTTGTATCAAAAGTGTTTCCTTTTTCAAAAAAAAAAAACGATGTATACATTCAGAAAAATACAAAAAAAAATAAATAAATAAATAAAAAAAAATCAAGTATTTATCAATTCCATCCTCTCTTATTCCAAAAATAAAAAGAGAGTAATCAATGTAAATAAGAGTCATGTAAAGAGTCATTTTGTTGTTTCATTGTAATAAGCAAGGAGGGTGTATGCCGTTGATGTACAACGCGAGTAATTGTGAAATACCTCCAACTCATTCACAATTCTCGTAAAGTCCGGACAGCTAGCTAGATTTCGACCTTGGTTCTTAGCCTGAGAAACTATCTCTTGGTGATTAGTAGTCATAACTTCAGATCTTTCTTTACACATGTGTAGATACACTTTACACTCTTATCACATGTCTTTATTTGTTATCAGTGCTAGGATTGTGCCTTCGATAGCTAGATTGACATCTCCATTTTGCTGTGAGCTTAACTGACTTGCACATGTCACATTTGATGGAATCTGAGCTTATATTTTGACCTAGAACTTTGTAGGTACGTTCTAAGCAAACCTTCACGAGACTTCAACTCGTCCACTAGGGACACTTAGTGGTTTAAAAGGCTTAGTGCATACGCTAAATGCATTCGAGAGACCAGCGACAGTGGTATAGTTAGGATTTCCTTAGTTTTGTTTTACTTGAGGACAAGTAAAATTCAGGTTTGGGGGTATTTGATGAGTGCCAAATATTGTATATATCTATCCCTTTTTGTTGGCATTTAACTCATCTTTTGTGCATTAATTCTACATTTTATCCCATATTCTGTATTTTCATTGTTTTCAATAATAAATATTTTTCTTACTTAATTTTGCATTTTTAGGTAATAAATAAAGTCTGGATGACTTGCGGAGCGGAAAAGAGCAGAAAAGTAGTGAAAAGCCGGGAGGAATTACACAAGGAAGCCGCGAAGAATGTTGTGCACAAGACCAAAAGGCTAGAAATGGGCTCAAGAAGGAAGAATTGTGCTTAAAGAAGATATGGGCTTGGCATACCCAAGGCCCAAAACCCTTACCCAAACCCATTTTCTATAACCAAAACCGCCTCCATCTTCAGCCGTCGGATTGGATCCATCTCATCATCCGATGGTCGCTCCTTCATCGCGCATCAAAATCTGAAGCTCCTATCACACACCATAGTAACTAAATTCCAAGCCTTCAGATTAGATCACATTTAGATCCTACGGTCGCTTCTTTGCCTGCGCATCAAACCTCGATACTTCCGCTTAACACTACAACACCTAACTCCATCTGGTGTCGTCAATTTTGTTGTATCTCATAATCCAACGGTCGCCACATACCTCTCCATCGTAGCCGTTCGATTCAATCTATATGGGATCATCCAACGCTCTTTACTCGATGTTCATCAAAGTTCTCTATCCCTGCTTCACACCCTAGTCACCGAACCCTATTACCCAACCAAACGGACCCTTCTTCTCCATCGGGTTCTTCCTCTCTTCTTCCCAAACAACAGAGAGCTGCTCTGCAACTCCATCACCTCCACCATCTCTTCCATCTCCACCTCGAACACCACCACTACCACCTTCCCCCGACAAACTCAGGATTCAATCACCACCCTTGTCTCTTCCTTTCTCGTCTGTAGCATCGAGTCCTGATGCTACAAACTCGACAGTGAGAGAAGCTAGGGTTCACAGACGTCTAGGGCTAGGCCAACAGCACAACAAGAGCTAGAGGAGGAGCAGTAGAACATCAACAGGGCATGGGTCGAAGCCAATTTACACATGGGTATGTCGAATTTGATTTTCCCCAAAAGTTAGGGTTTGCAAATTTAGGGTTTTGGTGAAATTTTGTATTTTGTTGTAAACTATAAATAGGAACTGATGTAGGATGTTAAAGGGTGTTCTTGGTTAGCCGAGATACCCCCAAATTTGGGTTAATCACTGTTTAATTTTACTTTTAATTTTCACTGTTAATTTTTAGGGTTCTTCAATTTCTGTTCATGTTTGTTCTTTGTTAATTTCACTGTTAATTTTTAGGGTTCTTCTGTTGCAATTTTCATTCACTGTTTAGTAGTTTAAATGTTGTGTTGTTCCTGTTAATCATGTGTTGTTCCATCTGTTTTCTCATGTTCTGAGTTCACTGCTGAGGCTCAGATGAAGCTTTAGTGGACTGTTAGATAGTGGAATGCTAGGTTAGAGCCTTAGTGCAGTGTGTTGATTGAGCAATGGGAAGAGATTGATGCTCATAGTGCCTGTGATTGATTGTTCTGTCAAAAGACAGTCAATGCTAGGGGCAAACTAGTGAGCAAATTAGTTTTCCTCCCATTCTAGATGTATGCATAGGATTTTCAACTCAACCTAGGATCACATTGTTTGGCTAGGACACAAGGGTGGATTCAAAGCCTTAGCTTAACCCACATTCTGTTTTCACAGTCACTTGCAACTTAACTGTTTTGTTACTTCTTCACACCCCTGCCCTTGGCTTAGGCCTTGGTTCCATTGTTCTTTGTTTAGTTTCATTGTTCTGTCACCTTCTCATAATACTTTGTACTGTTTGCTTTTGCCATTGTAAATTTGCATCCTTTTGCCACTGATGTTTGCTTCTTTCCCATGATCATTTTTTACTGTGATTAATAATGATGTGCCTATCTTCCTACATGAGTCACAATCTGAAGGCCTTCCATCCAACCTAGATTTGGTTTGTACCGATATTGTCAAACCGACTTTTCTGAGAGTCCCCAACCTAGGTTTGGAACTGTGTGCTTCCCAAGTCCTCTTGGACTATTTTGCTTCTAAGTATAATACATCTGAGGAACCACAGTTGGAATTAGCATGTTTGCCCGTCCCTAGCACAGTTCATTTCGAGCTAGACCTTTTGCATGATGAACCCCCGAAACTGCGCGATTTTGTTTTCAAAATTATATCTTCTGTAAAATCCAGGTTTGGGGGTAGCTCATTTTGTTTCACAGTTTCACTTGCGTTTCTATCATATTATTATTGTGTGAAGTTGTTGAAACCGCTACACTTTGTCTTTTGGGTTGATCCTCAACTCTTTAGATTGTTAGTGTATGGTGAATTTTTTGTATATAATCCAGTAGATAAAATTTCTTAAAAACCCTTTTGTTCCTTTTGTATATATTTTGCTAATCCAATATGATCTCGGCTGAAATATGTTGGATTTTTTGCCTTGAATAACGGAGTTTTAATTCTGCTTTCGCCGAAATCGGGTATTCTCTCTCCTTTTACTCTACTCAGCATGTCCCTTTCCATATGTTGCATTTTAATTCTTTCCATATTTTGAAACATTGAGGACAATGTTTAGTTTAGGTTTGGGGGTATAGAATAGATGCCACGATAATATGCTATAATTGAAAACGAACTCCTTCTTCTTTTTGAAAAAATTGAAAAATTCCAAAAAAAAAATTAAAAAATCAAAATTCAAAAAAAAATTAAAAAATTGAAAAAAAAAATCATAAAAATGGAGCTCATTTACCTTGAAATGTTGACTCTTGTGCAAATATGTATTTTTATTAGGAGTCTTAGTCTAGATATTTAGGCACCCTGATTCTAGCACAATTCACATAGTGATAAGAAATTTGCACGCGCACGATCTACCAATACATGTATGGCCTCGATCTTCAAGGTGTTTGATAGGAAGTTACGATTGCCAATCACTTTAGAATACTGAACGAAACTTGACTAGCTTGTTCTTTGGTTGGTTGGGATAGAAGGTGGAGGTTACATTAAGAAAGACAACCATCGAATTTAACTGGGTGCATCAAAAAGGGCTACCTCTTGCAAAGTGTCATGTAATCTTTTGTTTCCTTTTGTATATGTATCAAAAGTGTTTCCTTGTAAAAAAAAATATATATATATATATCAGAAAAATACCAAAAAAATCAAGTATTTATCAATTCCATCCTCTCTTGTTCCAAAAATAAAAAGAGAGTAGTCAATGTAAATAAGAGTCATGTAAATAGTCATCTTTTGTTGTTTCATTGTAATAAGCAAGGAGGGTGTATGCCATTGATGTACAACGCGAGTAATTGTGAAATACCTCCAACTCATTCACAATTCTCGTAAAGTCCGGACAGCTAGCTAGATTTCGACCTCAGTTCTTAGCCTGAGAAACTATCTCTTGGTGATTAGTAGTCATAACTTCAGATCTTTCTTTACACATGTGTAGATACACTTTACACTCTTATCACATGTCTTTTATTTGTTATCAGTGTTAGGATTGTGCCTTCGATAGCTAGATTGACATCTCCATTTTGCTGTGAGCTTAACTGTTTTGCACATGTCACATTTGATGGAATCTGAGCTTATATTTTGTCCTTAGGTTTTGTAGGCACACCTCTGGTAAACCTTCACGAGACTTCAACTCGTCCACTAGGGACACTTAGTGGTTTAAAAGGCTTAGTGCATACGCTAAATGCATTCGAGAGACCAGCGACAGTGGTATAGTTAGGATTTCCTTAGTTTTGTTTTACTTGAGGACAAGTAAAATTCAGGTTTGGGGGTATTTGATGAGTGCCAAATATTGTATATATTTATCCCTTTTTTTGTTGGCATTTAACTCATCTTTTGCGCATTAATTCTACATTTTATCCCATATTCTGTATTTTCATTGTTTTCAAGAATAAATATTTTTTTCTTACTTAATTTTGCATTTTTAGGTAATAAATAAAGTCTAAATGAATTGCGTAGCGGAATAGAGCAGAAAAGTAGTGAAAAGCCGGGAGGAGTTACGCAAGGAAGCCGCGAAGAACGTTGTGCATAAGACCAAGAGGCTAGGAATGGGCTTGAAGAAGAAGAATTGTCCTTAAAGAAGATATGGGCTTGGCATACCCAAGGCTCAAAGCCCTTTATCAAACCCATTTCCACTATCCAAGCCCGTATCGGATTTCAGCCGTCAGATCGAAGCATTTCAGCATCCTACGGTCGCTCCATCATCGCTCATCAAACTCCGAAGCTCCCGCTTTACATCGCAACGCCCATCTCCATCTTGGGCCGTCCTTTTCGTTGCATTCCTCCATCCGACGGTCGCTACCCACAGCCTCCCATCTCATCGTTGGATCCACCTACCATCGTCACATCCCACGGACCAGATCGCGAAACATCATCTCTCGCCGAAACCGCTCAACACTATAGTACCAAACACCCTACACCTCTACCAAACGCCCCCCTCTCCCCAAAATCAACTGAGCTCCTTCTTCCCCGACATTTGCAGAGCCACCTCTCTGCCACCACCTTCCCCGACCATTTCCAGCCACCACCTCACCTCTGCAACACCATCACTTCTTCACCAACATCATCAGTACCTCCCCAGTCCGTTCCTTTATCTCTCTAGCCATCTATTTTAGTGACTTCTCACCATTCTAAACCCTAGGTTGGAAATCACTAAAATAGATGAGGCTCTAGACATCAATCGAACACAGGAGAGGGAGCAGGAAGATCAGAGGAGGAATGGGTCGAAGATAAGAGAGTCAATTCCTCGATTTTGGGTAATGAAAGTTAAACCCTAATTGTACTGTTGATTGAATACTTTTGGGGAAAATGGGTGTAAACCCTAATTTGATAATTTGGGTATAAAAGGGAAGTGATGTAGGATGTTAAAAGGGTTCTTGGACTAGCCAAGTTTCCACCCAATTTGGGTTAGGTTAATTCCAATTTTAATTGCACTGTTAATTTTTAATGTGTGATGTTCCTGTTAATTTTAATTGTTCCTGTTAACTGCACTGTTAATTTTAATTGCACTTGTTCTTGTTCTTGGTTTTAATTCTCTGTTTATATGAATGCTCACTGTTAGTTCACCATGTTGTTCACTGTTGTTGTCATGTTAGTTCACTGTTAATTTGTCATGTTAGTTTAAATGCTCACTGTTAATGTTTGATTCACTGTCATGTAATGTTATGTTCCTGTTAATGCTAGGCTAGAAGCCCTTGAAGCTTTGATTTGATTGTGTAATGGAAGAAATCAGTGCTCATAGCAAGCTGATTATCTTGCCATTCCTTGTGTATGCTTAGGTTGCACTGTTGATTGAGCATTGGGAGAAACTAGTGCTCATAGCAAGCTAGTTTTCTTCCCATTCTATATGAATACCTTAGCTTTGCCTTAGCCTTGCTCTGTTAGCTTCACCATATCCCTGCCCTTGGCCTTAGGCCTTGGTTTGTATTGTCATCTTTTTGTTGCTGTTTAGTTTTTGCTTCACTGCCTTGTCTGTTGCTTCTCTGTTTCCTTCTTCTTTGCCTTGTGCTGCTGCTGCAGCAACGCTGTTGCTGTTGTTGTGCTGCTCCCCTTCCACTGCCCTGCAGTACTGCACTGCCTTCACTTCCCTTGCAGCTACCCTGCTACCACTGCTGCATTGCTACTTCTTTTTCTTGGCCTTGCTGTGCAGCTCTTGCTCCTGCTGCTGCTACTACCTGCTGTGCAGCACTTGTGCTGCTGCCTTCCTTTTCCTGCCTGCTGCTGCTGCTCCAAAGCTCACTTCACTCCTGAGCCCAAGTCCAATTCAGTGAAACCAAAGGCTAAAGGCCCAACCAACTGAGCCCAAAGCTCAGTTCACTTCCAAAGCCAGCTGAGCCCAATTCAGTTCACTGCTGTGCACTCAAGCCCAAAGCTCACTTCAAACTGAAGCCCAATTCAGTCAACTGTGGGCTTAACCAAAACCCAGTTGTTTAAGACCCAAGCCTGAACTCACTGTAAGGCCAAAGCCCAATTACACTTCAAAGACCAACTGAGCCCAAGCTCAGTTCATTTTATTGTGAACAAACCCATTAGTACTCAAAGCCCAATTTAAGCAAAAAGGCTTCATAGCCCAATAGCAATTTAGGAACCCAATTAGCTAGAAACACTCCAAAACACACCCGATCTCTGTGGATCGACCCGTACTTGCACGAGCTACAACTGACGACCGTGCACTTGCGGTATTACTGTAGGCCCCCGTTTTTCTGCGCTTAATTTTATACATATCTCCGGGTCCACCAAGTTTTTGGCCGGGGATAATTTTTAGGACCTTTTCAAAGCCTATCAAACCACCTGGGGTTAAGAGTAGAAGTGGATTTTGAATTGGGAGGAACAGATAATGAAAAACCTCTATTTTTGAACTCCTCTCGAATCCTATCGAATTCTTTGTCGTTCTTCCAACCAGCATGAGTTATTTTTAGAATGGGAATGAGGGATAATGAGAAAACGATATTCAAAGATGATCAAATAAATCAAAATCAGGATGATAATCAGAATACGATAAGTAAAGCACGAAGACGAAGAGATAAGAAGAAAAGGGTAAAAACAGGGTAAGATGGTGATCTATTTTAAAAGGTTGAATAAGAAGAACACGAAATCAGAAGAACAATAGCAGAAGAAAACAATAATTGCAGAGAGAAAAGGAAGAGACATAAAAGAAGAAATAAGAAGACAATCGAGAGTAAATAAGAGATTTATTCCCGATTCCCAAGATATTTACTTCATTAATGCGACGATTGAAAGTGAACAGATATGAAGAGAGGTTACGAGAGACGTGTCAGATAATGAATGGTTGAAAGGACACGAGTTAGTTAACATACCTAAATCAAGGAAATTTTTCGGCAAAAAAGAATATTAAAAGATGAACGGGTGCGACATAATATATTAAGATTTCACATATCACTCTCTCTATCAAAAGAACGACATGAGTAGAGGAAAAATGTAGATACAAAATACCGCACACTAATAATGTATGCGAAGTAATACTTACCAAGACCAAGCGAAGACAATCGCGTAAAGCTTATTCAGAATGACGCATCGGGTCACGTCAGCCTAATCACGAGTAAAGTGTGAAGATCATGTTATGTTATAGAGTATGTGCAAGAAGAGTCAGTGTAAGCGTGCGTTAATGACGCACGCCAGATCCGAAAATAATGGCTTTATTATCTTTCATCCATTAAGACTAGTGGTCAGGTAGAGGTTTCCAATAGGGAAATTAAGCGTATTTTAGAGAAAACAGTTAATACCAATAGGAAAGACTGGTCATCGAGGCTTACTGATGCCTTATGGGCTTACCGTACTGCGTTTAAGACACCCATTTGAATGTCACCTTATAGTTTAGTATTTTTCAAGGCATGTCACCTGTCTGTTGAGTTAGAGCATATATCCTATTGGGATATTAAGAAGCTAAACTTTTCACTTGACAAGGCAGGAGCTCACAGAAAGCTCCAGCTCAATGAGTTGGACGAGATTTGTAGAGATGCATACAATAGTGATGGAGTATAAGAACAAAATGAAACTTGTGAATGATAAAAATATTTTACGAAAGTCATTTTCTCCAGGTCAAAAAGTTCTTCTGTATGACAATCGTTTCCATCTATTCCCTGGAAAGTTGCGCTCTCGGTGGACCGGTCCTTTTTGGATCCGTGCTGTTTTTTCTCATGGCACTATTGAGATTGAGACACCAAATGGCTTCCAAGGTTAACGGTCAGATATTGAAGCCCTTTTTAGAGCCTTTTCCTGCAGGTGATGTTGAGGAGGTCCCTGTGAAAGCCCTTGTTTACCTTGATTGACCATCGAGGCGAATTGTATGTTGTATATTATTTTTGTAGGTTTTTGGTTACACTTCATCCAGGTACTATCTTTCCGACTTTTCTCTTTACTATTTCCTCATGTTATTTATACTTTTGGTACTGTTCTTTCATTAGAAACATTGAGGACAATGTTAGATTTAAGTTTGGGGATAGGGTAGAAAATTTTTGTTGCCTTTTTGTTACAATAAATAAACCCCAGAGCCTAGAAATTTATGCTTATTAAGGATGGCACTAACTAATCTAAGTGTATCGAAACATCTTGGTTGTAGGAGTTGAGGAACCAATCTGATTAGATGGAAACATCTAAAGAGTCTATTCATAAAAGCGCAGAGCTAAGGTGTTAGAAATTAAAATTTCTTTTGGAGAGAAAAAAATGTTTTTTACAGTGCAGATTAGGGTTCGGATTTTGGGAAGTTTTGGAGGAGATTCAATCGCCGGAATTGGTTTCAGTAGGAATGTTTGGGATTAACAGGGATGGTATAGGCCTTTAAATCAACAGAGTTGAGCTAGCTTATCGAGTTTTGGAGAAACATGGGAGGATAGTTTATCACGATGTTTGGAGATGTTACGTGTGTTTGTATCGATAAAATTGGGTTGTGTTGTCGGCAAAAGCAGAGTTCACGGTAAAACAGGTCAGTGTTTATGTGTGGAAGTTTCTTGGCTATATTTTTGGAAGTTAGGTGCTGAGAAGGAAGGATTTACTTAATGGGATTTGTATTTTTCAGTTTTGGGAAATTTTACAATCACATGCCGCGTAAACAAGATTGGCAGAGAAGAAATCCCGTGACTTTTGGGAAAAGAAAAAAAAAATTCGTGGAGATTTTATAGAGTTTTGGTGTATATATATGATGCTAGGGACTCACAGGGACGTTACGTACACTTTGGGGGAGTTTAGGAGTATAATAGAGCAGAGAAACCAAATTGCAGAGAACTCAGGCGAGAGGAAGAAGAAGAACTCCGAACAGCAGAAGAACACAATCTTTTATAACGTGGCCTTTTATTTCAAATTCATTACCTTTTGTCACAATTTCTATAACACTTATTCAGAGTTCGGAATAGTTTTGTGTTAGGGTACTTTGTAACAATAGTTCGTAACAATTATATCTGCTAGAAACACGCTGCTTTATACCTTCTCTTCTTATTAATCAACTTTTGAGCAAAAAACATGTATTCTGAACAAGTGGTTAATATGAGGAGCTAAACCCCATTGCTGAGGCGATAGAGGAAGCTATTTTTCCAACAAAAAGTGGTATACTGTTATTTATTTATTTATTTATTACAATTATTATTATGATTATTTTCCTTGAACTATTATTGAATATGATTTTTCTTTGAGTGATTGTCATCTATTTTGATGGAGTAGGCTTAGTTTAAGATTTTTGATGCTTCATACTTGGTATTTACGATTATTAGTTTTGAAAATCTACTTGTTGCAATATTTTAGAATCAATTTGAACGAGAAAATTGCAAGAATATAAATATAGGATTAAATCACTTTGAACTTGGAAAATAGTGGAATCTTAGCCTCATTGTTCTTTTATTATTGATATCATCTTTGATTGAGTTTGCTATAATTTTTAGTGAGTTTTCTATTTTAGTTTTAGAATTGAAGTCTAAATATCATCCTTCGCAAATCTGAGAATCGAACCACTTTTATCACTATCTACAAATCATATCACATACTCAAGGTGTTACGACCCAAGTGTGACCAAGCACACCTATAAAAAAAATCGAAACGACTTAACTTTGTTACGAATTTCTAAAAAATTAGTAACGGCTTCAACCTGTAACAAATTTTTTGTAACGACCATTTGTAACGGGACCACAAAGCCGTTATAAATGCCTATTTCGAATCAAGAAATTTGGTGTATTGAAAAGACTTTTTATATGTCAGCCATTACGTAATTGATCACCCAATCAGAACATTAATTAAACAGTAAGAATAAAAAAATATCATAATTCATGAATTAACATGAATTATACTGTACTTTTCATTACCCCTAGCACATAAAATTGTAATATAGAAGAACACAACGAAGGGAACACCTTGTATTAAGTTTAAAGGGTTTTTATTAGAATATGAATGAAAACGATCTGTAGAAAGGCGAGAAAGAAAAAAAGAATCAAAATTGGAAGAAAAGGGGTTGCCACGAAAGAAACAAAAAAGGGTTTGGACAGAAGATCTAATACTGTGAAAAGGGAAATAAGGGTGTTTCCTAGGTCTGATAGCCGGTGCTGATTGAGAAGCAAGATTCGGGGGTGCTACCGGACGAAGTATTGATGGTGTGAAATAGCAGGATAATTTTATTGGCTAAAATATATTTCAGTGGGGCCAGAAGCTCTAAAAAGAAAACTTTGTTCAGTCACCTGAAATCATATTATTAATTCTCTCTTAATTAATCTTCAGTTAAGACTAATATGCCAAAAAAAAATACCTATAAAACATTATTTAAATTAGTTAAAGTTGTGATGCCGATATATGTACCGCATAAAATCGTTTGAAATTTAATTAATATAGTAAATTATCTCATAGAACTTTAATTCTTCACTTTGTATATAGATATCAACCTATTTACTTACATTCCATAAATAACATATTTGTATTATTTCCCTTCATATTTCCTATTTATTTATATTCCAAAAACAACACATATTCTTTCAAAAAAAAAAAATTATAAAATTTACTCATCTTAAAAAGTTTCTCCATTAATAAGTGTAGTTAATTTCAAAAATAATCATTTTTCACAGTAGATTTATAATTTATTTAGATACGAGTGCTATGATATCAAAAAAAAATTAGATATGAGTACTAGCTTATTATTCTTCTATATATCTAATTCTTTTAAAATTCTAACTCATATCTAGCTCCACGTTGAATACTGCACCGTCGAATTCCTACAATCGCTCAGAGAAGAGGGCCACGGTCGCTTAGAAAAGAGTTCTCATGTTAAACCTGAAGAGGACACTTGGCGAGACTCGATTGGTCAATAGATAAACAACTTTTTTTTTTTTTGCTGCTTACGAAACCAAAAGAAAAAACCTTAAAAAAAAACCTAACAACTTCCCACAACTCCTTCACGGTTGAGGTTCATCCTTATCTGTGAAATCAATATAATGTGGAGTTCTTGAAAAATTAACTTACTTCATAAGCAAAACTAAAATCTTGGGGTTTTCCAAGAGACAAATAAACCCTAAACTAAAATCTCTGATTTAGTCAACGAATAAACAAAATATTAATTTCTTTTTTTTTTTTTTGCTTACGAAACCAAAAGAAAAAACCCTAAAACAAAACCTAACAACTTCCCACAACTCCTTCACGGTTGAGGTTCATCCTTATATGTGAAATCAATATACATGTGGAGTTCTTGAACAATTAACTTACTTCATAAGCAAAACTAAAATCTTGGGGTTTGCCAAAAGATAAATAAACCCTAAACTAAAATCTCTGATTTCCTCTAATTTGATTAAGGCTGCTCCAATTTCTTAGCTAAAACCTAAATTGCGAACATTAAGGGGGCAAAAACTGCCGCAAACTTTCATAATCCTAAAACAATATTCTTTCACCATTAATTTTCCTCTCTCCGGCCGTGTTGCAAAGATGTAGAAAAAGGTTTCTTCTTCCATATCTTCAAAAAAAAATTATTTGGTTTTCTTCTGCTACAATCATAAAACTGTAACCCTAGGATGTGATGATTTACTTTTGATTTTTTTTTGCAGGGATAATCCATGTTGTATAAATCCTAACCGTTTTCTTTCCGTGTCTTCTGTTTCTCTGAATCAATAAACCTGAGCTCATATTTTGTTTTGCAGGTAAACTCAATAAACCCTAACCCATGTTATATTTTGCAGGTACAATATTTGCTCTTGGTAAACCCTAACCCTTTTCTTTGTATCTTTTCGTTTCTCTGAATCAATAAACCTTAACCCATGACCGGGCGAGGACGAGCCATACCCAATCAGAAATGCATGACAGGACGAGGCCAAGCTGAGCCACATCCAATTAAAAATGCGACACCAAATAAAAAATGCAGGACGGGGCGAGGCGAAACCATACCCAATCAGAAAATAAAAAATGCATGACTGGACGAGGCCAAGCTGAGGCACATCCAATTAAAAATGCGACACCAAATAAAAAATGCAGGACGGGGCGAGGCGAAGCCGAGCTTTACCAAATAATATCGGGACACGACGAGGCCGAGCCATACCCAATCAGAAAAAATAAAAAATGCATGATTGGGCGAGGCCAATCTGAGCCACATCCAATTAAAAATGTGACACCAAATAAAAAATACAGTACTGGGTGAGGGGAAGCCGAGCTTTACCAAATCAAAAATATGGTTCAAAGAAAGAGACAATAATGCATTGTATTTGTAGTTGGTACATAACTATACCATTTTATTTGTAATTGTAGATTGAATTGGTGAACCACACGCCCGGGAACAAAATCTAGTAACCACGTGAAAATTGTTATCTTAATGTTATTGTGTCAGGCAATTTCCGCAAATTGACGTTAGCTCAACTGGTTTATTTCATAGCAAATGAGCTGGTGGTACGAGAGCCGATCCTATGACTAAAATTGTCCTGTGCGAAACTTTTTTATAGGACCTTTTATAAAGTCAAATATATTTTCGATACTTTTACACCGATAGTAACCAAAAAAAAGTTGATGATTTGTAGAATTATTGATAATGGTGCACCAGGAAAAAAATCGATAGCCTAGTGGATGGCATTACTTGAGTAAAGCACCCATGGTCTCATGTTCTAGCCCCTGCAATTGTGTAATTTTGGCAATTGTGAAGGTCGATTATTGATGATGAAGAACATTTAAAACAATCATAAAAGGTACTTTAATTCTTTATAGCTCTTCCCATTTAATTGAATAATTCTTGCACTTTAATTGCATAATTATTAAGTTCTTGAATACTCGTGAAAATCGAACAAATCTTGCACTTTAATTGCATAATTAATACGGAAAATGGGTCATTTGTCTAAGTATTTTTAAAACATGATTTTAATGGACGAGTAAAAATTATTACAAATGAAATGGACAAAAAAAAAATAGCAAGGATGAAACTAGATTCATCCTGACTTAAATTTAAAAAATAGCGAGGATAAAACTGGATGCATCCTAATGTAAATTAAAAATAAAAAAATAGAAAATGGGTAGGATGAAAATATTTACATCCTGACTATTTTAACTTTTTTGTCCATTTAAACAGTATCAAAATCTAGATGTCTTTTTCATCCAGAAATTGTTGATTTTGGTCTTTTTAACCAATTATTTTGTAATTAATAAGATGGTTTTTCATTCTCTTTATTTTTCTTTTTCCTCTATATAAAATTAGGATTATAAACTATAGGCTTCTTTGCATGAGCAACATCAAGAAGAGATAAAACCATAAGATCATCGTTGTATACAATGCTAAATAGGTTTCAAGAATCCTCTAACTACAAGTAATTCGCCAACTTAGCTTCAACAACATTCTCAAAAATAAATGCACGCGACATTGTGAAAATTCGAGTACAATATAGGTAACTTATCTCTTCAAATCACTTGCTTTGAGTTTCCAAATCTTTGCCTGCAATATCTGATTTTGTCTTCTCTTTTCATTTGTGTCTGTTCTTTTCCGCATATTATGGATCATTGAAGCTACATCCTTGTATTAGCACGAATAAGTTTCTTTGTAGAGCTAAGCTAGGTATGAATGTGCACCGGTTGGTTTGGAAAGTAGACATAAAAATTGCATAAATGTAATTAGACAGCGGATTGCCTTGTTTATTTAGATTAAATTCTTCGAATCATCGCTATTAATTACCTATCTTAATTTTCCATATATCTTGCTGAATATCTGATCAAATAGTCTGAGAGAATTACAGGTAAAAGTAGTGGTAGGAATTTTTTGATAAGAGATGAAGAAGACAAACTATAGTTCCATGTTACAGTCGATAACGGCAGTTCTTTCCATCCTTTTACTGTCTATTACATCCGTCGAAAGTTTGTTAGCTAAGAACATTCAAGTAAATGTTGCCGGTACGTGGAATTTCTTCCTTCTGATGTCCTTTTTACACCCCCTAGATATAACATACAATGACAGTTTCTTTTTCCTCTTCATGTTTATGTTTTGGATACAGCAAGTGGAGGCTTGGATACTACGTTAAGGTACGTATAAACATTAGTATATTACCTATAAACTTGTGCTTTTCTTTTCTTTTTTTTTTTCCTATGATGTGAAATCCATATACAATTGTCATTTTTTGTAGGCATCGGAAAGCTAGACCTTCATCTAGGGGAGATGCTACTGCCATCGATGGATCTAACTCAAAACTCCAATTACTCGTTCAAGAAAGACACGTACATATACGACACACTTACAGTGCCTCTGAACAGTTTCAGTAAGCAAATATCAAATCAACATAGTACGTAATTATTCATGGATTGGACAATTTGCCTGCAGGTAGTTTTGGAGAACAGCATAGTTCGAGTTAACTTATCGAACCCCGAGGGTCTAATAACTGCAATACAATACAAGGACATCGATGGTAACTTACTCGATCATGGCTCCGCAGAAGATAGCAGAGGGTAACCTACACACTAAGATTTTGAGTTCTAATGATCTCCAATTTAAATGATTAAGATAACACATTCTATCCTTCGCTAACTAATCTATCGATTCGCTGATTAGGTACTGGGATGTTGTGTGGGGAGAGCCACGGAAGAATGGGACGATGGACAAGTAATCTCTCTTTTCAGACCAATGTGACATTATCTGTTTGCAGCTGACTCGGCATGTGGGTCTGAGTCAACCTCTAACTCGCGCCGAGTCAGTAACTAGACCGTTTGTTTTCTATTCTGAGTCTGATCTGACAAGCCCTCTGACTCGGGCCTAACTCATAACTCGGACTTGTTTGAGTAAGGTAACAAAATACCCCTGACATATGGGACCATACCACCAACTCACATATTTTTGAGTCAGATGAGTTAGATCTGACTCAAAACAAGCATATCGAGTCAAATTCAGATGAGTCAGGTGATTTCACTCTGACGACTCAGATGAGTCAGGCGTAAACAAAAACGGTAAGTATATAGGTCCCTCTCTTGATATCTGATTCGGGACCAATGTGATATAATATGTTTGTAGGTTGAGGACAACAACGTTTAAGGTTATAGTACAGAATGAGAACCAAATCGAAGTTTCATTTACGAGGATTTGGGATACTTCTCTTAAAGGCAAAGTCATGCCTGTTAATGTAGATAAAAGGTATGCATGTTATTTCATCTATATACAACATGCATTATGTTGATTATAGCTCGTAACTCGTACATGTTTTTTTGGCAAATCTAGGTACATTATGCTGAAAGATTCTTCTGGTTTCTATACATACGCTATTTTTGATCGTCTGAAAGGTTGGCCCGAGCTTAGCATTGGAGAAGCCAGGATTGCTTTCAAACTCAGCGAAGAAAAGTAATTAACTCTCCCTTACAAGGCTTAACCTGTTCGAGTTCTTTGTTGAGGTCAACCTTGTTCACTCTCTGTGCTTTAAAATGGCGCCTAGGTTTCACCACATGACCATAACAGATGCAAGGCAAAGAGAGATGCCTACGTACCAAGATCGTCAGAAAGGTCAACCTTTAGCCTATCCAGAAGCAGTTCTGTTAACAGATCCAGTCAATCCAGCACAGAAAGGAGAGGTAAAAGAGCTGCATTATGGAGGCATAGTGTTATTTTCTATATATTACAGAATTTGTGAGATGTTATTGCCTGAATAACGATTGTTTACAAGTGAGAGCCTCTCCCGCTAACACACTGTAGAGAAATATCTGACGCTGATAAGAAATTTTTGTTTGATACCATGGTGCAGGTAGATGATAAGTACCAGTATTCAACTGAGAACAAAGATACTGGGGTACACGGATGGATTAGTGTGAATCCTCCCATTGGATTATGGATGATTGCAGCCAGTAATGAGTTCCGCGCTGGTGGCCCTAACAAACAAGACCTCACCTCCCATACAGGCCCGATAAGTCTTGCTGTAAGCATCATTTGGATCTCTTTGTCTATCTCGATCGTACATCTCAAAGAAAAACATCTTCATACATGCATTTGTTATTGTAATTCAGATGTTTATTAGTAGTCATTACAGTGGAGAAGATCTAGCACCAAAATTTGAAAACGGAGAACCGTGGAACAAGGTTTTTGGCCCGGTGTTTGTGTATGTTAACTCAGCTCCTGAAGCAAAAAAAGATGTCTTCACAACACTTTGGGAGGATGCAAAAGTTCAGGTTTCATCGTTTCCGTGCTCTTACCTTTGTCTAAACTAAATATATCATACATGCTTAAGAGAGTTTCGCCACATCCCCATAATACGCGTTCTTTCAGTTGGCGAAGGAGATCAAAAGTTGGCCTTACAGTTTCCCTGCTTCAGATGACTTTCCTGCCTCGGATCAACGGGGTACTGTTACAGGAAGCTTGTTAGTCCGGGATAGGTATGAGATTCATATCATGCATGTATCCCTTAACATTTTCAAGTGTAGCTTAACTTAAACCCGTTTAATTAATTAATTGACATTTCAAGAATTTTCCCATTAGGTACGTCAACAAGCGTGACATTGCTGGAAAATCTGCGTATGTTGGTTTGGCTCCCCCAGGAGACGTTGGGTCTTGGCAAAGAGAATGCAAGGTTATTTTTACAAGTTAAGACTTTTAGCAAACGTCTTGTTAATCAACGAAATGTTACTCGTAATTCTTCCGTGTCATTTGTTTCAGGGTTATCAGTTTTGGACTACAGCCAACGCTGATGGATCTTTTTCGATCCAAAATGTACGTGCCGGAGAATATAATCTTTTTGCATGGGTTCCTGGTTTTATTGGAGATTTTAAGCACAGCACTATGATCAAGATATCCCCAGGTTTCGATTCTTATCATTTTGTTCAAGTACTGGTCTATTCTGTCGTCCAATTCTGAAGAATCTGACTAGTAGGATGAAATGAAACATTGTACAGGATCTAAACAAAATTTGGGTAAGCTTGTATACGAACCTCCAAGAGCTGGTCCTACAGTGTGGGAGATAGGCTTTCCCGATAGATCTGCAGCTGAATTTCGTGTACCTGAACCAAATAAAAAATTCATGAACAAACTGTACGCTAATCGTGAAGACTGGTAAGTTCCTACGTCATCTCAAGCAATGCTGCCCAAGTAAATCAATATTTTATTATAAACACCATATCTTTCTGTTGTGCAGGTTCCGGCAGTATGGAACATGGGAGCGATACTCAGAAATGTATCCAACTAGAGATCTCGTCTATACGGTTGGTGTTAGCCAGTACCAGAGAGATTGGTTCTATGCGCACGTCCCAAGGAAACTGGGTAACAAAAGTGTACCAACAACATGGAGCATTGTATTCGAAATCAAAAAAATACTACCTTCTGGAACTTATAAACTTCGATTAGCACTTGCATCTGCTACTTACGCTGAATTGCAGGTATAATATATCTCTAACACAAAGAGTTCTTTCGATACAAATTTTTTGACGCTCATCCAGTGTTTTCTCGGGTCGCTAACTCACCTGTCGATGTATAATAGGTTCGTGTCAATGACCAAAAAGCAGCAAAGCCTCTCTTCACAACTGGTAGAATAGGAAAAGACAATGCAATTGCAAGACATGGAATTCACGGGTTGTACTGGTTATATACAGTCGACGTTCCAGGAATTCTACTTCGTCCAGGCCAGAATACAATATTTCTAACACAAACAAGAACTTCAAGCGCATTTTACGGCTTCATGTATGATTATATTCGGTTGGAAGGACCTCCAAGCAATGTTGCGTAGAGGAAAAATCATATCTGAGTTGGGTATCACACGCTTACCCGGATGTGCATATGATGTTACCACAGTTATCTTAATTTCCTGTAAATATATTATATGTTGATCTGACTGCTATGACGCCCTAGGGGAGCTTAAAGCCTGGTGGTGCAGCTTGTGAGTTTTATACATGTCATCAGTCCATCTTGTTAAAAATGGTAAGAGTTTTGTTATACTGCTTGGTAACTCTGGAAAAATCAGTCTGTTTCTACACACAAGATTACATTCAGTGGACAATTTTATTTTTTATTTTCTAGTAAATATGCTCTATATTAGAAACTAGGCGGGCTTTACAGCACGGGGAAAGCCCTCCCCACTGCATCCCGATACAAAAGAGTATTCAGAAAAGGAGGAGGTTGGTTGATCCAAATTTTATCTACATCAGCTGATATAGTCTCATGGGACAGAAGATCGGCTACAAAATTGGGTACTGATGAGAGACTGTAGCATTCTGAAAGAGACTGAAGCAAAAAGGAGATATCTCTATGGACATTAAAGTAATGCTAGATGCAGGTTTACGAAACATATCTTTCTTATGAAGACCATGCTTAGAGTTTCGCTCGATGTTTTCACCTTTTCCAGCTTTGGAAGATTTGTTTCCAACCACATGCGCCTGCTAGTCATGTCCCTTGGAGATGACATCTTTATTCACAAACCACAATTTCGAAACCGAAAGTAAAGTAGGAGTTTTGAAGATAACATCTATATATACAATCTTCGTTTGAATCACCATTTCAAAAAACTCATGGTAACCCCATAAAAACTACTTTAGCTAACATCAAATTTCTGCTCGTCAGATTTTTTTTAGGAAACAGCTTACCAAAAATTTGTTTTTTGTTTTTCACTCCACAATTAACATCCATGATTATTACAAACTAATGTCTTAAGATTGTTGGGTGCAATAATCAAAAATTTATTGATACTTAGATCCTTTATAATGGAGTGATCAATTTGATGAAACATACGAGCTCCCCAGATCTCCGCAACAACAACCAGACAAAACTTTAGAAAAAACAGAGTGAGTCAGGACGGATATCTCCAGAATAAAACACCTTACTACACCTACTACTAGCGTACGTAGTAGATGCTCAACTTGAGCTTGGCAACTCCGAAAAAACCGTTAAAGAAAATCGCGAAGGTTAAAGAAATCGCTATAAAATATTTCCCTTAGGGGTTTCCCTCTAAAAATTGGAGAATACCCTTTCCCAATGATTTTTACAAAAGTAGTGAATTTCTTTATATAATGGAATAATACAACTTAAAAAGATGAACTCTCCGATGTGGGACTAAAAAGCTTATATAGTCTCTTAAAATAACTGAAAACTGGAAACTCCACGGTGTGAGACTAATAAGTTTTTCATTCACAAAAGAAAACAATAAATGATAATTTTTATTAAAACTTTAAAAAATCATATTTTATTAATCGTTTTCCAACATATCCCGTTCTTGAAAATACTGGCGAGTCTTTGTATTATCTGCCCGCGTTTTGCCACTTCCCTTTGCTTTCTCGAAGCACATTGTCATACACTCCCATTTATCTTGACAATGCTTTGCAGTCCTAGTAAATCTAATTGAAGACATTCCCAGAGATATCTCTTCCCACATTCGATACTTTGTAGCACCAGTTTGCAATTTTTGCTCCATTGCCATTCGAAGGGAGATTAAGGCTTGTGCTTCATGTTTAGGCCATGTCTTATACCTTTTTTTTTTCCTGACCACCTGATCATGCAAATTTATTTCTGGAGACTGCGGAATATTGATTACCCGCTGCCTTGTGGGTTGTGGAGTATTAATTTTTTGTTGTTCCAGATTTTGCTGAGTGTCTTGAGCCCTTGTCTCCTCCTCTTTCCTCATCCTTTCAGTTTCAAGATTCTTCCAAGTTTCTTTTATCGTAATCCTATCTCTAGCTCTCCTTCTGGTCTATCTTCTCGAGTAATACCTTGTACTCATCCTCTTGCTTTTTCGTCAATTTTTTCACCAAATCCTCAAAGTTACCTGTAATTTCGTCGCGGATTTCTCGCTTTCGCTTCATCCTACAAAAACTTTCATCCAATTCATCCTCCACATCTTCAATTCTAAATTCACGTAACACAGTATCAGCCGAATAAGAGTGTGTTTGTTTCACACCAACTGCTTGTTCTTCCATTGGACTCACATTTGGTTCTTGAACTGTATCCTCTAACCTGGTTTGATCGAAAAAAAGGTTTATTTAATAATCAGCTGAATTAATAAGAATTATCTAAAATTTTGAGCTCAATATAATAAATTTTACTGCCTTGGAAACATTCAACTTTTAATGTTGTTAGTGACAACATTCAATAGAATTGAATGTCTACATTGTATTGAGACGGTTTGATAATCAATTGATTAAGAGAAAGATCATTGAGTTACAGGAAAGACTTGAGTTTTATACACTCGCCTGAATTCTTCTCTAGACTCTGAAACACTCTCACGTGCATAACACAAGTTCACAATCTGTATCACTTGCTCTCAGTACACTCCACATGCACAAACACTCATGCAATTACCCTCCCTCAAGCTCAAGGGGGCTTGGAGAGGCCAGTTGAGATTGACTCCACATTCACACAGACACTCATAAACACCCATGTACAATTTGACTAAGTGGTGAATGCAGTTTACAAAGAGAGACCCAACAAAAAGCAGTAGCAATAGGATGATGGAGTTGTTTCAGCAGGTGAAGTAGGTGTGATGGAAAAATATTAAGGATACAGGCTGCAGCAGTGACAGTTGAACCAGTAGGGGTTGTCTCAGGGATTAAGCATAATGGCGAAAGTAATTGCAGCAGAAAGTACAAGTACGCACAACATACCAGAGATTCCAGTACGCCCAACAGAATGAGTATGCCTTGCAAAATCAGTTGAAATAATGCCAATTGATGTGCAGATTATGTTTCAGCAGTAGTTATTGTAGATAAAAGCAAAGTAGTGATGTAGTATTGAAACAAATAACAGCTTCTGGATATGTAATCGAAGTAGT
Organism: Papaver somniferum; assembly: GCF_003573695.1. Classification (NCBI taxonomy): domain Eukaryota; kingdom Viridiplantae; phylum Streptophyta; class Magnoliopsida; order Ranunculales; family Papaveraceae; genus Papaver; species Papaver somniferum. Next base: position 2,247,190 of record NC_039363.1, read on the forward strand.
TGCAGAACTGAAGTAGTAGTGGCAGCTGTAGTAAAAGACAGGCCTGAAATTTTGGATGCAACAATGATAGGCATTGCAGTAGATGTTCAATCCTTTTCGCAGATCTGTAGCAATTCGAATAGTAGCACCTTAGCCTATATGAGTTTAGAGAACCAAAGCAGTTGACAGCAGACATGCCAAAGGATAGGTTATACAGACTGATGAAAACAAGGTGTATCGGATATGAAACACTTATGAGAACACTTATGAGAACACTTGTGAATCTCCCACTACGCATTGTACTCATCTGCAATGAAGCTTGGGCTTTTGCACAGATGGACGAAAGCATATACTTATATAATAGAGAACCATACAAGGATAAAAGCCTGAATCTGAAGTATTATGTCAGTATAATGTTCTCAACCAGCTGGTACTTAAGATAAGAATGTAAAATCACTATGCACTCAGTTGCAAATTGTATAAAAATTAGACCCCTATAGCCTGTGCAGTAACCATTTGTATGATGCAGCATCTAGAAAAATAAGTTACTTAACCATAACAGCTACATCACATGTAGCTTAGCATAATCTGATTTATACCCATGTGAAAAACATACCAAGACAGTGAACCAATAACGTGTCCAAAGTATTCAGTCTCCTTAACACAAATAGATGTTGTGTAGCAGAAGAAAAAATATTGAACTGAACTGACATAATGGAAAAAAGCAGGAACTTGAACTGATATCCATCAAACAAACAGTTGAAACAACTTACTCCAGTACTTAGAAAAGTACCCATTATTATGCACCAACAAGAAAGTAAAAAAAAAATGAAAAGGATAAAAGATAAAGGGCACTAGGCTAAACTCAAAATTGAGTGCAGACTCATCAAGGAGAACATCAACTTGTACTTAATATATCTCACTAATCGCAATCCCATAACAGCATCTTCAGTTTCATCATTAAACTTGCAAGCCAACTCACTTGTGATCTCACACATGAAGAGGACTGTACCAAAACTAGCACCAATGGGGTGAACTGATAATAGGAAATTTAAGCACTTATGGTGCAGCAAACACTCACTCCATACACTCATCAATGCACATCTGCGATTCTAAAAGAGATTTTCCTCACTTTCAAATGGAACAACATTAACCTTCTCTCTAATTTAGACAATGTGTAGCAGAAATAGGTATGCTCAGACTTAAAAGCACCAGGTATCAGCACAAATAGGACTTGATTAAAAAACTAGAATCATACTAAGAGAATCATATGAAGAAGAATCATACTATCTATAATATAAACACAAAAACCATAGTATAGGTGATCTGCACTAGATCATAACAATGTACAAGAATCATAATATAGGTGATCTGCAATGTTCTTGTGTTATAACATTAACACAAAACCATAGTATATGTGATCTGCACAAAAAGATAACAATGTAGAACAATCATAGTATAGGAGGTCTGCACCGTCAAATAATAACCACTAGAACATAACAATGTAAACCAAAAACAAAATGTTGATTTCTTATGACATTCCAAAACAATGAGATATTAAAGTGCCTATGAGCCTATATATTTTGAGTATTGTAGTGTTTCAACTTCTGCGAGCATTATGAGATATTATATCTGTATCATTGAGTCTACTAATCTATCTCCTCAAATATACTTGTTACCATGTTACTATATCAACTTTGAATCGCACGATAACCTACATTTTTCAACATTTATAATACTGCTATCTAATACCACATAGCAACTTAATTATCATAGTAAAGAATAAGAGAAAACAACATCTAACTTCTTTACGCTATTAATAATCATTGTTTATCATACGAAAAAACCTATAACCTTCGCAAACAACGGTTTTTTGTACAAATGAATAATGGCTGGTCAGTCACTAGTAAGTTGTGAAAAACTTGAACCAAGCACCACATATACGAAGTTAAAAATGAATCATCAAAAAAATCCTACAGTATAGAGTATCTGCACCCTAATTCCAAAATGTGTATGAACCCTAATCATCCAAACATAAACAAAATAACAACACAAAATTGACGATTTGAGTTCAATTAACCCTAATTGTCTAGGATTGTAACTTTACAAAATAGCAAAATCTCCACAGTATAGCCTATCTGCACCTCTAGGATTGTAAAAGAAATTCAATCAATGAGTATAGACATTCTGCACTATTTCGGAAACTTCCTTTTGCACTCTAAAATATGGAATAACAACAGACCAAAAATCAATAGAGTTTATCAACAGAGTATAGTGAATCTGCATTATCAGATCATCATTTCAAAATAACACTGGAAGTTATGAAAAAGAAAAAATACAAGTCTGGACATATTCTTTTACCAGTATATGTAGTCTACACTGACGAATTACGCTGTCTAGGTCTAAATAGCCTATGATTGTTTCAGTATAGTGAATCTGCACTGTGGGATTATAGTGTGAAAAATGAACTGCGTGTTATTTGTGATGGGTATTCAAGCGTAAACCACGTCAAATTGATATGTAATGTTGGATCATAGTGTGGAGAAAAAAATGGAAAATACAAAGTGAAGAAATAAACATATATGTACCCTTTTATGCTTACTACTGTCTTTTAATGTATTTCTTCTTTTTTGCTGCCAGTAATTCTTCGAAATCATCTTCTATTCATTTGGAGTAGAAACTTCTTCAATTACTTCTTCTTCTCATATAACGATTCTGATGGTTCTTCTTACTTTTACAATTTTAACATTGATTTCATAAAAAATCTAAGGTTCTCGGTAGATCTTTATGACGATTTAGTAGGGAAATATAGATTAATTCTTATGATTTCTTTAGTTTTAGTTGATGATTTTTCTGATATTTGTTCTCTTATGATGAAAAGAGAGATCGAGTGACATTGGTGGAGACCGTGCAAGCACACACGTTTGTACGCATGACTATATTGGTCATTTCGCTTGTTCTAAACTATTTTGGACCTCCGGTTAAACCAGAAATCTCGATGGACCCTAAAAAAACTAATTATATGGGCCTTGGATCAAATAAGAAATTTCTTACACTGTTGTTTATTTTTATTTGGGTTCTTTACGAAGATTTGTCATATGACAATTGGGTTTGTAAAGCTTATGCCTGACTTCGATGTTAAGGGCCATTGAGCTGCGCTAAAAGGAGAATTACGAGACCTGCTATATATATTCTCGACCGACTCGTTTGACGCTGATTTTACACAGCTGAGTTAAAGATTATCAAATGGTGAAAGTTATTAAATAAACCTTTTCGATCCAGTTACATATGTGACAAATGATTCCAGCACCAAATGATACCTTGTTCAAATTGGTCAGATGAATAAGTCTGAATGAAATATCAAAAAGAAAAAAAATGAAAAGAAATGAAACCTAACAACTAATTCAGGCTAGTCATATGCAAAGTCTGATTCAATCAAAGAGTGCGACGTTGACAAGCTAAAGAACAATCACGCATGAAATGCATGACCAAACATGCACTCATTGAGATCATTCCTCATACAAAAGTATTTTTTGATTACTCATCAAAACAAACGGTGGACAATCTGATTATTATATTTTAACAATATGATCTATGGGTGGTATTGTCTTGAACTTGTCACACATAACTAATGGTCTCCATATTTTGTGTGCACTTGAGGATGATTAACACCGCTAAATTGGGAGTCCTGAAAAATAATTAGGAGCCTCACCAAATTTATACATACTCCATTTATTTTAAGAGGATCCCAAAAAAATACAACGAAAATATTCTCTTGCCCTTCATTAATAATAAAAACTTAAAATTCTATTCACCCTTAATCCTAAGCGTCCATTTCATTTCCATATTTTAACAAAAAGAACGGAGTCTCCTCCCCTTTCCCTCTCTCTCAATTATAGTTTCTTCAATTAACGACACGAAGAAAAAAAAAATCACTCACAGTTAAAGGGTCATCAACCCGAAAATCATGAAACCTAACGATTTTTATATACATGTAAAAATTATGAAAAATCGTTAGGGTATATAAGGAGGAAGATAACGATACAAATTCTGATTTTTCATTTTTTTTACTTTAAATTAGAGTCGTTAGCGTAATATAAAAACATATGATGATCCTTTTCAAACCAACGTTTTTAGTAGTTCACAACGCTACAAAAATGGAAAGAGTCGTCAACTTACTCGCACTCTCCTAAAAGGGTCGTGAACTTATCCTTTTTTAATAGTTAACAATTCAAAAAAAAAAAAAGAAATTGGCTCCACAGTTGCTATTCATCCTCCTAATCGAGCACTCTCTCCCACCCAATGTTCTACCACCCATACGTGGCTTATTAATAACTTGAAAGAACAAGCAAATAAGGAATTGCTAGAGCAATTAAATGGGAAGGTCCCATTTAGCTAGTTTGAATGAAACTGATTGATTTTGTTAGCAAAATGTTGAGATGGATGTTCATTTTGAACAATCTGACACGTGCTTAGATTGTGTAGATTTTGATGGTCGAGTCGGTTGACTACCAATCTTTTGAAGCTTAATTATTGTGTTTTGAATTGATCTTAAAATAAATGACTCATCATTTCTAATTTGAGGGTCGTTACCAATCATGATAGAGTCGTTATTTGAAATTTAAGGATCGTTTAGGTGCAAATTTTTTAGGTAACCATCCTTATTTGAGTCGTCAGGATTTATCAGATTATCATGACGATTTTTCATATCCTAAAAAAATTATTAGGAATTATCATTGACGATTTTTCATAACCTGAAAAAGTTGCAGGTTTGAGTCGTCAATGATAGTATCAATTAATTGACGACCCTTGTTAGCGCAGTTTAACCATTAAAACATAATTTGGATAAGGGGAAACTAAAAGGAGGTTTTAATGATCTTTTCTTGTCCTATAATGGAAGACCTCCGGTTATTTTCCAGGACCCCCAAATAAGAGGTGATATCATTGTAATGACCCGTCCCTCCACCGATACTGTCCCCACTTAGCCACTGCGGTTATCCGGCAGTGTGGGGTTTTCAACGGGCATCGCTGCGGTAATCCAGCAGTAACTTCCCGGATGGTCACCCATCCCTGGATTGCTCCCGCCCGAGCACGCTTAACTGCAGAGTTTTCTGCCAACTCTGGAGCCAATTGTGCTGAAAAGGCCTCGGTGTTAGGGAAGGACAAATCATTACTTATATTCCATTCGGCCAACCACTGCCGAATATCGGGGTATTACAATACCACCACCTTAAATTGGAGCCGTCCTCGGCTCCAGAATATATTCGCAAGCTCAGATCTTCGACGTTCCCTACCCCTCATGAGAAGCACCTGGAACAACCCCGTCCAGCGTACCTTCTCACCCTCGGCAGGTGAACCATCGTCGGCTCTGATACCATTTGTAATGACCCGTCCCTCCACCGATACTGTCCCCACTTAGCCACTGCGGTTATCCGGCAGTGTGGGGTTTTCAACGGGCATCGCTGCGGTAATCCAGCAGTAACTTCCCGGATGGTCACCCATCCCTGGATTGCTCCCGCCCGAGCACGCTTAACTACAGAGTTTTCTGCCAACTCTGGAGCCAATTGTGCTGAAAAGGCCTCGGTGTTAGGGAAGGACAAATCATTACTTATATTCCATTCGGCCAACCACTGCCGAATATCGGGGTATTACAATCATGCTCATCCAGTGTTTTGTACGGTAGAACCTCCATATATTAATACTGTATATAGTAATAAACCTCCATATATTGGTACAAATGATAGTCCCAATTTGTGAAATATTACTTTGATTAACCTATATATATTAATAACCTTCGTATAATAATAATTTTTTGTTGTATTATTATACGGAGGTTCCACCGTCTACGCCGAAATTTTGCTTGATGTATCCGATAACAGTTCATTCCATCGACCAAACGAGATGCCAAGAAATTGAACCAGAACTTTAGATATCTTATTATATGCCATATATGATTATGATTTTAAAATTACAAAAAAGCTGGTAGATATGCTACGTAAGATGTTTGAGGATAAGTCAATTTCTTGATTTACAAATTTTTTGGGGTATAAGTCAAATCCAAAAGGGCCGTTTTTTTCATACATTCTCCTACATAAGTTCTGGACAATGTTAATTTATAAAATCTTCAAAGTATAAGGATGTTCAGTGAAGTACTTCACAAATTATTATAGGTAAAAGTAAGTTTGAGGAAGTCTTAGCAGTATAAAGATCTTAGTTCCTTTACATTTCTCGTTGTCAGTTTCATTGTGTTTCAAAATAACTATTAAGTATACGTTGATAATGCAAGTTACCACGATAATCTTACTTGTAAATATAACAAATAAGTATACGTTGATCGGACTGCTATGCTATGACGGGAGTTTAAAGCCAGGTGCCGTATTAGTTTGTGAATTTCGATCTATTTATGTCATTACCATCTTGTTTGAACGGTTAAAATTATGTTATACTCCCTCCGTACTTATTATATAGGCGGAATTTTCATTTTCTCTGTGACACTACGTGGACGGAGTCCAAATTTCAAAACCATTTTTGACTTTTATTACCCCTATTTATTTGTTTGGGAATCATCACAATTAAGTGTATGTCTTTAGTATTGGGAATACAATTAAGGATAAAAACGGGAAAAAAAACATAAAATTTATAAAATCAAAAAAATTTCTTAATCTAAAAGATTTTACTACTCCGCAAAACACTGGTTAAACACAAGGAAACATGGTAGGAAACATGGTAGGGAGGGAGTACTATGAAACAAAACCCTGGTTAAACACAAGGAAACATGGTAGGAAAGCAAAAAAGGAATAAAAATTCATTGCAATTTTCAACCTTAATCAAAAAGATTTCACAAACAGCTCCAAACATTTCAGTAGATAGAATTTTGGTAAATAGGATTTATATTAGAAACTAGATGGCTTACAAATCGTGGGAAAGCCCTCCCCATCGCGTCCTCATACAGAAGAGTATCCAGAAGATCAGCTGATATATACATAGCCTTCTTGGACAGAAGATAGGCTACAAAATTATCCTGTCCTTAGTGATGACAGGCTAAAGCATCCTGAAGAAAACTGAAGCAAAAAGGTGCAATCTCTAAGGATGTTAACAAAGTTACCGTCATTGCATCCTCATACAAAAGAGTAATCAAAAAAGGAGGCTGGTTAATCCAAACTAGCTAGATCTACATCAGCTAATATAGCCTTCTCAGACAGAAGAACCGCTAAAAAATAAGTTTCTCGGTAATGATGAGAGACTAGAGCATCCTGAAGCAAAATGTGATATCTCTAAGGATGTTAACAAAATTACCCTCTCCGTATATAGATTCATGCCCTCCCCTCAAAAAAAGATAGATTGATCCTCAGAAGTTGATAATTCTTTTGAACTAGTGTCAATTTCACCCTCCGAAGCCTTTTCAATTGCAGCATCTCGAGCCTTTTCAGCGGGACATTTTTGGTAAAACATATCCAGTTCTTGGAAATATGGGTATGTCTTTGCATTTTCCCCTGGCTGTTTGCTGCTTCCCGCTGCTCTCCTGAAGTATCCGTACATTTTCTGCCATTTCTCTTTACACTTCTTTGCAGTCCTAGTAAATCCCATTGAAACCATTCCCAGAGATATCTCTTCCCACATCTGTAATTTTGAGGCACCACTAAGGAATTTTGGCTCCACTGCCGTTCTAAGGGAGATTAAGGCTTGTACTTCATGTTTAGGCCATCTCGTAAGCCTTTGTTTTTCCTGACCGCTCTGATCATCCAAATCTATATCCGAAGACTGCGGAATACCGACTATCTGCTGCCCTGTGGAATCTGGAGTACTAATTACCTGCTGTTCTAAGTACGCTAAATTTGGATGAGTATCATGAGCCCTCTTCTCCTCCTCTTTCCTCATCAATTCCCTTTCAAGATTCCTCCAAGTTTCTTCTCTCCTAATCCTATCTTTCTCCATCTGCTCTGTCTCCTTCCTCATCCTTTCCATTTCCAAATTCCTCCAAGTTTCTTCTCTCGTAATCCGATGTTTCTCCTTCTGCTCTATCTTCTCCAGTAATACCTTGTACATATCATCTTGCCTCTCGAGTAATACCTTATACATATCCTCTTGCTTGTTCATCATTTTATTCACCAATTCCTCAAAGTGACCTTTAAGTTCTTCCTGGATTTCTCTCTTTCTCTTCTTAATACACAAACTTTCACCCAAGTCATCATCCACATTTTCATTTCCAGCAACATCAGAACCAAATTCAGTATCAGAGTGTGTTGCTTTCACAGCAACCTCTTCATTTTCCATTGGACTTATCTTTGGTTCTTGAATTGTATCCTGGAATCTGGTTTCATCAAAAACAGATTTTTTTTTTTTTCACAATAAATAAGAATAATCTAAATTACAGCAATAATTGTAAATTTTACTCCTATCGCAACATTCAACTTGTAATGATGACTAAATTGAAAAATTTTCCGAATTTCTGATCACAAATTTTAAGATTTCTCAATCTGTTAAGTTTCCTGGTTAGGGTTTTAGAAATTATTTACAAAAACCCATTTTCATGTAATATGAAGCCCTTAAAATCACAAAAGACCAAAAAAAAAAAAAAAAAAAATTATTACCTGGAAACGATTTCCGGAAGAGGGGGTTCAGGGTTGGAAGAAACCCTAACCTGAGAATCCATTCCTAACCGATGATTTTCACCAGTAGCATCTGCACCACCAACTCCGCCGCCTCCATCGTCTTGTTTTTCCGACAAGCAGAACCACTCATCACTGTTCAGATCAGGCGGAAATGACTCATAATTTGTAGAACATTTTGTAAATTCAGTAAAGTTATTTCGAACAGGGAGTAATTTTTGAAGAGATTGTAAATCTGATCGAGATTTGAGTTCTGATGAACAAGGTTCTTGTTGATAAGTGTCGAGTAACTTATTGTTCCTCCAGGTTACTGAAAATGGTGAAATTTCTTCAGACAAATCCAACGTTAGTGACATTCGAAGAAGAAGAAAGGACAATTTCCAGAGGATCAAAGTGAAAAAAATGAAATTTTTTGAAAGGGAAATCAATTTCTGTTTGAAAGGGGAAATCAATTTTTGTTTCGGGAACCACGTTTGATCTAGTGACGTGTCCAAAATTCACCGTAATTTCTAAACACAATTGCGGGCTGTTGATATTTTGCTATTTGGTCCTAAGCCCATATACTTAGTTATAGTTGGGTTCAACCGGAATTTTTATTATCCAGGGGTCCAAAATTAATTAAAACACGGAAATGACTGGAATACTCATCGTTTCCAAACGTGTGTACTAACACGCCTCCTAATAGCCCTCAACTTTTCAGTACTTATTAGCTATACTGAAAAAAATAAACTAAACTAAGATAGTACAAATCACATGGTGTATAAATAGTGATACTAAAAAAAATCAGATTTTATTAAATTTGATAGACAACGAATAACCGACAGGCACATCAGTTACAATTAGATTCTCATTTCTTAAAGTGGAGACAAAATTACATGAGCTCACCGAACCCTGAACCAATGACCTATTAATTACAATAAATTAGACTAAGATAATACAAATTACATGGTGTATAAATAGAATTAATGCAATTAATACGAGACCTCTCACAAGTATATCAACTTTAAAGGATTCAGGTCGATTCTAATTAATGCATCATGAATCCAAGAGTATTCTCGCAGGGAAAGTAGATCAACTCTATGTTCAGGACTTAAATGTTGGTTGAACATCACCCTCGGTTTGTGTTCAACAACAGAGATTGCAGAGGCGCACAATATTGATGAGCTGAATATTACCACCCCCTACTGCATCAAACACAACTCTGCAGGGAAAAACAACATGTTCTCACCAAAATAATAGTGCAACAACAAGCCAAGCAGTTCCCTATATTTATGGGTTCAGATCGAAATAGAAATAGAAGCACTTATGAACAATGATTGGATACTGATTTTCTATGAAGTGCAGAGTTTATACACCGATAAATAACACAGTACAACATTTATACACTGAAAAAATAACATTGTACATCGTTTATACACTTCTTTTATCTGGAGTCCAGAGTTTATACACTGTCCAGCAATTGATACGATCCTCAAATGTCAAAAGTCTGCATAGTACATATAAATTTCATTAGCAAAACTCGTACCTGTCAATCTACGCGGTCCTCAAATCATCACAATGTTGTGCCCATCCATCCACAATGACCGAATAAGCTTCCTTCCGCCGCAGAACAGATGTAAATAATACTGCCAAACAATGGTGTTACACTAATTTATTAGGGATGCATAGATTGCCAAACAATGGTGTTGACTAATTTGTATGAACTGTTGCACAAACAACGACACTTTAGAAAATATATCATACAAATACCATGTTGTGAACCCTGGATTTGTGTTTGCGCTATTTAGCACCAACTTTCTCTGAGGTGCAGCATCTATGCACTATGATTTTTCATTAATTTAACAAACAAAATAAATAAACAATTGTAAACAAAATGATGTAACCATTATATTCCAGCAACATGTTACCACAAAGAACAAACAATTCATCTTAATATTAATGTTTCCATTTAATTGGACATAACATTGGGTCTGGCAGCATTACATTGCCATGGATCCATGTTGCCAAAATATGGTGCACCCAAAATGTATTCAATTCATTCTCAGTATATCAAATATGCACTCAATTCATTCATTCTTAGTATGTTAAAAACCACACCCAATCTCAACAATCAATACCTATTTTCATGCACAGATCAAAACAAAGCAATCCAAAAATTAAATCAACTATACTTACATTCGTATTTCTTCTCAAGTTCACCAGTAAGATGTATCTTCACGAAAGTAGTCTCCTCCTGTTAGGTATCAAACACAACCAAGAGAAATTTCTATCAGTATGCGATATATGTACTGAAGATTCATGAACTACATATCAACTGTATCACAATACAAGTGACGGGTCTGTGTAAAGTAAAATAATCGAAACACATAGTACAATATTTCATATGTGTGTGGATGATTATGCACTGATTCGGTAGTGTGAAGACGGGTATGCAGTAAGAAGAAAAATTACTTCGAGATAAAATCCAGTATAGTTGTTATGCATTGCTCAAAAATCCAGTACAGTTCTTATGTACCTTATATGTTTTCCATGTTTTATTCTAGTTTCGAACATACTACATTGGGTAGTATAATGTAACATAATCCATATATATACTTATGGATGAAACAATAACAAATGAAAAAGTCCAAAGCAGTTCGCATCAGTATGCCACATATGTACTGCTGATTCATGAACTAAAACAACTTGATGGAATGAATCTATAAAAAAAATATAATCGAGAGAGTATTATTTCAGTAACGCATATATGTACCTATGGATCAAACAACAAGTGGTAAAACTAAGAAATAAAGCAGAATCAAAAGCAGTTTGTATCAGTATGACACATATGTACTGCTAATTCATGAACTAAAAAACAACCATATGTAAGGAATCTATCAAAAAAACGGAATCGAGAGAGTCTTATTTCAGTATCGAAGATATGTACTTATGGATCGAACAACAACAAGTGATAAGATAAAACTAAGAATAAAACAGAATCAAAAGCAATTTGTATCAGTATGCAACATATGTACTGCTGGATAATACCCCTGAAACAACAAAAAAAACGAATTTGATAAAATAAAGAAGCTAAAACAACAAGATAATCAAAGCGATAGTTCAAATATGTTAAAAATACCATAATCTAACCAAAAAATTGAGTAATTACGATCAAGATTCATAAAAAACAAACCAAAACAAAAATAAACCTAAAACTAAGATCCATGTGTACTACCATCAATAAACAAAAACAAAGATCTATAATAATCTAAACAATTTTCGTTCTCTAATGAACACATGAACTACTCAATAAACAAATTCCGTTATTCATCAGAAATACAAACCAATTCACAGATCAACAATCAAACATTCAAAATTATATCTATACTACTATAACTAATAGATGTAACACAATAATCACCTATATTTCAGCAAGAACCTACAAAAACAAACTATCATAACAAATACAAAACTCAATCAAGGAAGAAGAATAGACTGAAAATGTTAAAACCCTAAAGAAAAATTAAAAATCTCACCATTTTTTTGGGGTGCTAGAAAGGATCAATCGAAAGAGATAAAGAGAAGTAAATCTATGGCATAAAATCTTGCGGAATCTGATCAAATCGATCAAAGACCTTGGAAGAATCTTCATCGCCAATCGCTAGAGCTTTCCTGACCGAGAGAGAATGAAACAAATGAATTAGGATCTAGTTCTGTTATTCATGAATATTAAGGTTCTTTTCGGTATTTTGAAAAAGATTACACGTGTGGTTGGACCATTGGATAAAAATTTGGGTTCAAAATTTTTATTTGTTATAAAAATGGACCTCCGGTTACTAGGCTTTCGTGGGTGGACCTTCCACTAACTAAGAACACTATAATAGTACCTATAAGTAATTCCTACGTTAGGCAATACTCCCCATCTTATACCCAATCCAGGTGCTTCAAGCCTCTCATCAAGTAGCGAAAGCTACGAGTCTTGGTCGGTTACCACTTTCCACTATGTGAACTAACTATGAACCTCCAATCTTCTCTCTTTATACATTAACTAGGAGCCCCTACTCTCTAGTTATCGGGGTGGGTTGGAAGATGAAAAATACATCTCCTCTAACTAGCTGTTCATGGCCGAGATGCCTTATATGGAACAAACAGAATGCATATGGTGTGCTACGATTTGGAAATACCGAGCAACTATCCGTAAGTTTCACCGCTCAACTTTGAAGCAGAAGCTGCTATAAGAGCCAGTACAACTATGACTAAGGAAGGAAGAAACTTTTTTTACTATCCTACGAGTATCTTCAGTTACGACTGATAGCTCTGTAATTTTTAATCCATTTCATTCCAGTTCAACGGGAAAATTATTTCTAATTTAAGAACAAGTTAAAACCCTTACAGAAGTAGCATACTTATAGCCCCTCGATTCAGGAATCAATTTGCGGTATCCCGGCAAGCCGAAAAGAGCTCTATTGTGCGTTTGTTTTTTCCATATTGCAAAAGCAAAGAAAGGAAAGTCTCGGATTTAGACTTCTACGTGCCGTGTATTATGCGCAAAATGATTACAACCACATTGACTAGCCTCATCGATACTCCTCGCCTTCTAATGCATTTTTCTTTTAGAAGCTAGTCACTAAATTTCTTGGTTTAGGTATATGGTCGTAAATTTTCTATCTAAATAAGCCCAATAAAAGCATCTCCAATAGTGGGTATAAAAAATCTTACGTGAAAATCAAATTAAAATGTTTATTTCGAGATTTTACAAATATAGGACTTCGTGGTTAAAAAACTATCAACAATAATCCTTAGAATATTTTATATGATAAAACCTTAACCGTTTATCTTTACTTTAAATAGTTTCTAAAAAAATAAGATAATTGAAAAATGACGTGGAGGTGTAAGTGTATGTGTAAATAAGACTTTATTTAACTCCTTCATATTTATTTTTCCATGTCTTCTAGTTTGTAGGATCCAACTATTGGAGATCTTTTTCTTTTGTAGAAAAAAGAGAAGCGAAGCTCAACTGAGCTACCTGCTCATTGGTACAACAAGGTTATCATCTGGGCTATTATTAGCACCAAGATGAGCCCCCAAATTAAGATGAGAGTTATTGCAGTTATCCTTAATAACAGAGTTTGGAATAAATAGTAATGTTGTCAAAAGTAAATGAAGATTTGGACCTTTCCCGTTAAAGTTTTGAAATAAAGGAGAATGACTAGATAACTGAGCTAAGTTAACAGCAATAGTGTTTTGTTGTGGAGCTAGCTTGATAAGCTTACCTAAGGCAAAGTCAATAGCTTCAAAATTCATGTCATACCTTTGAGTATAACCTCCTTGAAATCTTTCCTGAACTTCTAGTTGGTATCCTATCAGAATGGGTTGTAATATTTCTTCTTCCTCTGCTGCAAAGTCAATGTTCGTCTTTTTGCATTTCCTTGCCCCAGGTCAGTGTTAGTTGAGCTCATATGCTTGCTTTGCTGAGTCCAGATGTAAAGTATTTGATGTTCCTTTCTCCCACACATTGACCTGAGAAAGAAAGTGCCACAAATTCAAAGTTAGTATAAGATGATATATCACTGTTAGTCATGTTATTGTTCACTTTCAAGATGTGCATGCTAATAGTGATTCCAAATTTTTCCTTGTTGTTACCGACCAGACTACTAAATCTTAGGTTCTGATCATTGGCATTCTCCTATTAGTAGAGATTATTTAGAATATTCCTTGGGTTACTAAAGGTGCATAGATGTTGAGTGACTTTAAGGGCAGTAGTATCAGCAGTATGTCTGATGTCCCTGAAAACCAAATCACATCTAGCTTTCCAAATGAACCAACAGATAGTAGAAAAGGTGGCATTCCAGCTAGCAATAGGATTGTTAGATCGAAACCAACTGTTGAACCAAGCATGAAAGGATCCATAAGTGGTGAAAAGTTGATGATTTTCCCCAAAGAGTTTAGCCCAAACATCAGAAGCAACTGGGCAAGCCAAAATAACATGAGTGATGTCTTCAAGAGCATTATTGCAGAAAGTCTATATGGGATCAATGTAATTCAAAATACTAGATGACTTGGCATTGGTTGGAAGAATGCCATGTGTACACTTCCATGTGAAGAGTTGGATAGCTGGGGTAGTGTCAAGTTTTCAGATTCCCTTCCAAGGAGCTATGGGAGTATCATTAGCATATTTATACTTAATTTTCTTATCATATTGGGATTTGACAGTGAATTTCCTTGTATGAGTCAAGATCCACCTTATAGTGTCTTCAGAGTTAGGGTTATGGGGTGTCTGAATAATGAGGTTTTTAATATCCTGGGTAAACCAGAGAGCTAGGAGATATGTGTTGATTAACTGTTTTGAGGCTTGAAGGGAATTGAGGGTTGGATTATGTCAGGAAGGTTATCAATCCATTTATCCTCCCATATGTGAATATTAGTATCATTCCTTATCTTCCAGGTGTAGTATTTTTGAATGCAAAAGATGCCTTCCAGAATTCCTTTCCATATCCAAGAATCAGTGTTCTTTGGATTGGTATCCATTCTGATAACTTCTTGGTTTGGGTAAAGAGAGACCCTCATGGTGCTGCTCCAGAGAGAGTTGGGTTCTTCAATCAATCTCCAGTCAATTTTTGAAATCATATTTATATTGAAATACTCCACATTTTTGAATCTCAAACCCCCTAACTCCTTTGGTTTGTTGACAGCATCCCATGCAATGTAGAATAAACCTTTAGATTTATCTTTCTCTTTGTTCCAGAAGGAGTCCATTTGTATAGAATTTATCTCTTTACATGTGAGGATTTGGGATCTTAAAGCAGTTCATTTGATAAATGCTGGAGGTTGAGGTGATAGTTTGAATCATAATATGACTTTTGTAGTTGTAGATAGATTGGTTTTCCAACCAGCAAGTCTGTGTTTTAATTTATCTACACAAGTCTTAAAGGCTTGAACTTTGCTTATATTGGTGAAGGGAGGACAACCCAAGTATTTATCTTTAATGGTGATCCTTTGAACATGCATGGCATCACTTATGGTGTCTGCAAAATCTGGAGCAGTGTTCTTGCTGAAGAAGATACCTGATTTAGCTAAGTTAATTAGCTGTCAAGAGGATTAGCCAAAATCTTGGAAAATCTTGATAAGATTGTTACATTCTTCCGTATTGGCTTTGCAGAAGATCATGCATTCAGCAGCAAAGAGAAGGTGACTAATGGCATGAGCTTCATTGCAAATTTTTGTTCCATGTATAAGATCTTGTGATTCTGCAAATACCAGATATCCATAGAGGGCTTCTATGCAGAATAAGAATAGGTAAGGTGAAAGGGGATCTCCTTCTATGAGACCTCTAGTTGGTTTGAAGAAATTTCCAGGAGAACCATTGACCAGAACAACAAGGTTGGTGGTGGAGACGCATTAATGAATTAGGTTGCACCATGGAGTGTTGAATACCATTTGAGTCATAACCTTGGTAAGAAAATCCTAGTTGAACCTATCAAAATATTTTTTCCATGTCAATCTTGATGCCCATAGGTCCATTAGTTCATTTTTTCTCTTTTCTGGTGTTCATATAATGGATAAGTTTATGGGTTATGGCTATGTTGTCAGAGATTTGTCTGCGATGTATAAAGGCAGATTGATAGGGGGGGTATACGTTTGGGTAAAAAAGGTTTGAGGCTTTGAGCAAGAAGTTTGGATATGATTTTGTAAGTGGTATTGCATAAAGATATATGTCTTAATTGAGATGGGGTAGTGGGATTTTTAATTTTTGGGATGAGAGAAATGAAAGTAGAGTTCATCTCTTTAAGAAGATAACCTGAGGTGAAGAAATTTGGACCATGTTGATGATGTCCTCACCTACAACTTCTCAATTAGCTTGGAAACAATTTGGTGGTAATCCATTAGGACCTGGAGCTTTGTCACATGCCATACTAAATAAAACATATTTAACTTCCACAACATCAGGGATTTTTAGAAGATTTATGTGTTGGTGATAGTGGTGGGAATAATTGGTGAAGCAGATCTCATTACTGTTATGTAGCCAAGATCCATCCTCATGTTGGATTGAGACAATTTTATTCCTTCTGTATCTTTTCTTGGCAGAGATGTGGAAGAAGCTTGTGTTTTTATCTCCGAGTTTAATGAGCTGGTCTCTGATTTTAGCCTTCCAAAAAATTTCTTGAACATTCTGCCAATGTGCAACCCTTTTCTTAGTATCTCTGATTGTCTGACATCTATTATTATTGAATTGATTCTGATTTCCTGAACTCTATCGGAAAAATCGATCTCAAACCAATCTTACGATTTTACTTAGTACCATAGAAACAATAAGATCAGATCACACAACTACAAGAAAAGCACTATCGGTCTGGCTTCACAATCCCAATGAAATCTTCAAGTCGTTAACCTATAGGGTCTCGATAGAAACCTAAGGTTAAAGGAGAATCGACTCTAGATAATACAACTAGTATCACACGGGAGGTGTGGGGATTAGGTTCCCAGTTGCTAGAGTTCTCCTTTATATAGTCTTTCAAATCAGGGTTTGCAATCAATGTTAGCTTAGTAACGAAGAAATCAATATTAACCTTTAGATTACAAACTTATTAGATTCAAGATAATATCTTTCAAATGTTAGATCGAAACTTAGCTTGTTACACACAAATGAAATGCACGTTTATTTAGGTATGTGTAACCGTACCCAAACATGTACACTTAGTTGGTTCAATAGTAGTTAACCAAATGGTTAGCCACATGAGCACTTTCATATCAACCGTATTCTTCTTTAACATAACTAGTTCAAATGAATCAAAGAAACTAGTTAGAAAGTTGTTCAATTTGAAAAAGCGGGGGCACAACAACCACACCCAATATTTCGATAGCAATCTGTATGGACAAACTCCAATATATTTTCAAGAGAATCAACTAGACTCAATCTTAATAAAGTATATTAAAGAGTATATCTCTCTTTCTTGATTCAATTCTTACTCAAGCAAATAGTAATCTACGAGTCTAATTGAATACAAGAGAAATCACTTGAACGGTACAGAAGACCAATGTTCAAGTATCAATTAATTTTTCTGGGGTGTCATTCTTAGTGATATTAGTATCACTGATATTACCTCCGGGAACAGTAAATGAAGCTACAAATGCCACCATTGCAATTAGAGCGGCTACTATCATGCACGACCCAGAAGTATCTTTCATCCAATCCTCTCCTTTCTTTAGAAAATCCTTGTGTTCCACTTGAAATATAAACTGAGAAGTATCTCCATTCTTATTCCTCTGCCACCTATCACATTCCGACATCATACCTTACTTGCAATTAGTGTGGAATATCAACAAGGTTGTTGTAACTAAATCCCTCTCAGGTGCGTTCTCGGTTTCAATCAGGTGTCGTTTTATATCTGAAAATTTCAATTGGTTACTTACACTGTGTATGGTCATGTGCTTAACAATGAAATTAAGAGACATTAGAACCATATTGGAGGAACCATGGGTGTTGTATGATGATTTCAATGTCGCCAGATTCTTGCACGAAAGATCCGGCAGAAATTGCAATTCTAAATCCATGAAGAAATCTGCGTCTCTTGTTTAGAAGCATCACCTCATGGATATTCGTTCAATTGGCACTCACTTCACATGGAGCAGAAACTCTTCTTGGAGCAAGCTTGAACGTTTCTTATATCTTCCTCCTGGGAAGACAATTACCTAAGGATTGAGCAAACAACCTTACCCAAGATATTCTCATATCACTGTCCCATACTGCTATCCTCACAGAGTGAAGGTTGGGGTCCAACGCCGTGCAAATTTGAGAAGATGTGGTTGCAAGATCCCACAATCATGGAGCTCATGCGGAATTGGTGGTAATCTTTCAGCTTCACTGGATCTCCTGGTTTTATTCTTGCAAAAAAAAATGCAGGCTCTAAAAAGAAAGTTGAGTGAATGGAACCGTGAGGTTTTTGGAAAAATTGACACCCTAGTCCAAAGCAATCTCATTGCAGGTCAACTTATGGAATCTAAATTGTCATTGGATCCTGATAATGCTCAACTAGCGATGGAAAAAATTGAAAAAAAGGCTGAATTCAAGAGATTAGCGAAGATGGATAATGATTTTTGGAAACAAAGAGCGACCTTCAACTGGGTTGAGAACTATGAAAATAATACACGTTTTTTCCACAAGTATGCATCCTCAAAGAGGAAATTGTTTCTTACGTACTACCAAGTATTACTCAAGGAAGACTATTTTTCTAGACCTCAGCTAGACGGACACATTTTTCCGTCCATAACCCATGATCATGCCAACAAACTTGAAATCAAGTTCACAGAAGAAGAAGTTAAAATTGCTTTAGCTGAGCTGGCCCAGGAAAAAGCTCCAGATTCTGACGGCATGCCCATCTTTGTCATTAGTAAGTCTTGGGATTTCATGAAGCATGACATTCTCCTGGTCATGGACGATCTCTACTACAACAACTCGATTGATTGGAGACTCAAGTCAACTTTTCTTGTTCTCATTTCGAAAGTGAAAGACTTAGAGTTCATGACTGATTTTCGTCCAATTAGCTTAATGAGTAGCATATACAAGATTATATCAAAGGTCATTTCCAGCAAACTCAAAAAGGTTCTTCCCACAATCATAAGTCATCAATAATCATCTTATGTAGAAGGTACGCAAATTATGGATGGAGACTTCGTCGCGAATGAATGCATCAATTCTTCTCAAAGGTTTTAACAAGCAGTTTCTATGTAAAATTTATTTTCAAAAAGCTTATGATAATGTAGCTTGGTCTTTTTTGGACTATGTATTGAAGAGAATGGGTTTCAGAGTTAAGTGGAGACGATGGATAAAAGCAGTTATCTCCAATGTAAATTTTTATGCGCTTATCAATGGTTCCCCCAATGTTTATTTCAAAATCTTGAAAGGTCTTCGTCATGGAGACCCTCTCTCCCCATTCCTTTTCTTGATCATTGCATAAGCTATAAATTTACTCTTTGAAAAGGCAGCGCAAGTGGACGGATCAAAGGCTTCGAAATTGTTCCAGGTGGATCTAAAATAACACACCTTCAGTTCGCCGATGATACCCTTGTTTTCCTCTAAGATGACCAATAATGTATTTCCAATATGCGCAATATTCTGATATGGTTTGAAATTATTTCAGGCCTTAAGGTGAATTTTCACAAGACGTCACCTATGCCAGTTGGGGAAGTTCATGATATCAATTCTTATGCAGTTTCTTTGGGATGCAAAGTTAAGCCTCTCCCAATGGTGATTAAGGAGGTGGTGGTGGTGGTTATGGTGATAGTACTGGTGGTGTTGGTGTGGTGGTGACGGACATGGTAATGGTGGCGGCAGCAGCAGCAAAGTTATTCCATTGGTCCGTGTTCTTCTCAGAAGTGAAGAAGAAGAAGTATAAAACACATACGGGCTAAAAATGGAAATCATATAAATAATTTTTTTAAATAAAATTTCAATTGTGCCATCAGGGACATTTGTAAAGTATGTTAGGGATATTTTTGAAGGTCCATCAAAAGGAGGGACAATAATTCAATTACCACATTTAGTTTTACCCAGACGAGTAAGAATTGAGAACTAATATAGGGCTGGGCACACACATATATTGAAATGGACTGAGTTGAGATCTGTGAAACGGCGAGTAACTCGGAGATTTTTTTTCAGATATCGATTTCAGAGCTTTCTCAGGTGAAAAATCTTAATTGTTTCTTCTTAAATTTTGATTTCTTATTTTTGATGGGTATTAATTGAAGGTTGGTTGATGGATTCTTGTCCAAAAACCACTTTGAATAATCAAACCCCAATGGAAAACAATATTAGAAAATTTCCTTCAATTTATTTACCAGATGATTTGTATGAAAAAAGTTTGGATCCATGAAAGTTTTCTCTTATAGGAAGACTTGATTTATAGAAAATTAAGTTTGTAGATGCAGCGGTTATTCTTCGAAGTCAATGGAAATTACAGGGGGATTGTAGACTTATTCCTTTAGGTCGAGGTTTCTTCACTATTAAGCTTGATAATGAAAATGATAACAAGTTGATTAAATCACAGAGGTGGGAGGTTTTGAATCAAATAGTACAGATCAGAAATTGGGTTTCAAATTTTCGACCAACAAATCAAAGAACATCCAAAGCGCTGGTGTGGGTTCGTTTTCCTGGATTGGGATTGTAATTCTGGAATGAAGGTATTTTGTTTAAAATTTGCAAAGAATTTGGTACTACAATTAAGGTTGATAATGCTACGTCAAGGTGTGAAGTGGGTTATTATGCAAATGTTTTGGTAGAAGATGATTTTGCTCAACACATTCCCCATAATATATGGATTGGAACTAAATATGGAGTTTTTTTTAAAGATGTTGTAATTCCTGACTGTCCAAAGTATTGTTCTTCCTGTAAAATTGTTGGTCATCTAAATGTTGAATGTAGATTGGAGAAAAATAAAAAGGTTAATGATCAGCAAGAACAACAAATGTTTCAAACAAGATCTAAGGAAGGGAAAAGTCTTTCAAAAGAGAATCCAGAGCCCTTTGATATCTGTGCTAATGAAGATCCTGTAGTGGATTCTATTCAACATGTTGTTTTACCAAGTACTTCAAGTGTTGAATTATAACACAATAAGTTTAGTCCTCTTGAGAACATTGAAAGTATATTAGTTCATGCAGAAATTATTAAAGAAGTTTCATCTCCTAAAAGGGTTTTAAATCCAAATGTAATATCTGCTTCAAATGAGGTATCCACTCCAACTGTGATATCGTCAACTCCAAATGAGGTATCAACACCTGATATGGTTTCAACACCAACAACAGTAAGAGTTATGGAAGAAAACAACACTATGTTTCTTTTTGTAGATGAAATAAATGGTACAGTAGTGAATACACCAGTACAAGTGACATCTTGGTCCAAGGTGGTTGCGAAAGGAGCAAAAACTTATTCTGAGCAAAAAAAGGTGGTAGAGAAAGAAATGGTGAGTCTAACAGCTAGTACATTCAGTGCTAAAGTTTCTCGTGACCAAAATAAGGTACCTAAACAAGCTGCTTTGACTAATAAATATAATTTTAGAAAGAATCAAGGTAAAGGGGGTACCAAAAACCCTCAATCTAAACAATGAGGATAATTTTCTGGAATGTCAGGGGCCTGAGGAGATTGAGGGCTCAGGACAAACTTTGGTATTTAGTAAATCAATTTAGTCCTTCTTTAGTTTGGGTTGCTGAACCAAAAGTTAGTTTTAGTGCTTCCTTTTGTCAAAGATTAAACCTCCCAGGAATGGAAAAAATAGTAATTCATAATTCTTGTCAAGGTAACAAAGAAAATATTTGGTTGTTTTGGAACAAATGCATTGCACAACCACAGGTAATTTCTGTTTCTAGTCAAATGATAACAGTTAGTGTTGGTGATACTTTGGTGTCTGGTGTTCATGCTCATGTTAAGGTTTTTCAAAGGAGGTTCTTGTGGTATGAAATGCAGCTAATAAGTGATTTAACAAGCCATGGATTATTCTTGGTGATTTTAATGTAGTAATGTCTCAAGATGAGAAAGTTGGTGGTAGATTACCAAATATAACTGCAATGTTAGATTTTAATGATTGTATAAATCAGTGTGAACTTCTTTACGCTCCAAAGAATGGTCTTCAATTCTCTTGGTCTAACTGCCAACAAGGTAATAAGAGGATCTTATGTAATTTAGATAGAGTTTTATTCAATCAGAAGTGGTTACATCTGTATGGTGACTGGGTTTATAAGGTTGGTATGAGACTTTCTGATCATGCTCCCTTGCTTGGTGGATGTGCAAATATACCAAATCCTAAATATACTCCTAGGAAATTTCAAAAAATGTGGATAAGTCACCCAACTTTTATGCAAGTAGTTTCTAAGTGCTGGGAAAAAACAGTTAATGGAGATCATGCTTTTCAATTCTTACACAAGTTGAAAGTGCTTAAGAAGGAGTTAAATGAATGGAATTAGAATATTTTTGGTAATGTTGCAACAGTGAATTCAGATAATAATCCATTTGATTGCTTTAAATGATTTAGTTCAAGCTCAAAATGAATATGCAAGTAGAGAAGTCCAAAGAAACACCTTATTGAGGCAGAAATCCAGGATTAAGTGGATTAAAGAGGGTGCAGCAAATACCAGTTTTTTCCATACAAATATGAAGATTAGAAATGCAAAAAATACAATATATGAGTTAGAAGATAATGATGGAAATGTTCTTGTAAATCAGGAGTTAATTGCTAAACATTTGGTTAATCATTTTCAAAAGAAATTTGACTATACTCCTGTTGAAGAAGCTGATGAATTTTTAGAAGTAATTCCTACAGTTATCAATGAAAAGGATCACAACATGTTGGATATCGTTCCGGAGGAAGAAGAAATTAAGAGAATAATCTTTGAAATGGATTCAGAGAGTGCTCCAGGTACAGATGGGTTTTCAGGCATATTTTATAGGAGTTGTTGGGAGATTATTAAAAAGGATTTAGTAACAGCTGTTAAATTCTGTTGGAGTAGGAAATTTATTCCCAAAGGCATGAAATCAAGCTTCTTATTTTTGCTACGTAAAACTCATGCTGCAAAGAATGCAAATCAATTCATACCAATTGGATTGAGTAATGTAATATTCAAGGTTTTTACCAAAATAATCACAAGTAGAATGAGCACCTTGATGAAGAAGCTGATATCTCCTCAACAAGTGGCTTATGTTAAAGGAATAAGCATTAATGAGAAAGTTATTCTAACATCTGAGCTTGTAAATGAAATGAAGTTTAAAAGAAGAGGAGGGAATGTAAGTATCAAACTTGACATTTCTCAGGCTTATGATACAGTAAGTTGGGAGTTCTTGATTAAAGTTTTGAAGAAACATGGATTTTCAAATGATTGGTGTGAATGATATTAATTATTTTCAAGTCAGCCAGAATCTCAGTTTTAGTGAATGGAGGACCCTGTGGCTTTTTTAAAGTTGAGAGAGGACTTAGGCAGGGAGATCCACTATCTCCCGTTCTCTTTGTGATTATGGAGGAAGTACTTAGCAGAAATATCTCATCTTTGGTGGAAAAAGGAAAACTGCAACCTATGGTAACAAAAAAAAGTATTCATCCTACACATCTCTTTTTTGCAGATGATGTTTTCATTTTCAGTAATGGAGGTAGGAAGAGTCTATCAAATATGCTTAAAATTCTAGATACCTATCAAGCTTGCTCTGGTCAAGTTATGAATAAGCTTAAAAGTAAGCTTTTTGTGGATGGTACTACACAACATAAGAAATTTTTTATTAGTGAACTTGTTAATATGGAAATCTCTAAATTTCCAGATAAGTATTTAGGTGTGTATTTGTCACCAAGAAAGATCACTTATGCAATGCTATGGCCAGTAGTTGAGTTAATTCAGAAAAAATTGGCAGCATGGAAGGGGAGGTTGCTTTCATTTCAAGACAGGCCGGTTCTGGCAAAATCTGTCTTATGTAGTATTCCCATTTACAATATGTCAGTATACAAATGGTCTTTGTCTGTGATTAAGGTGTGTGAAAAGTTAATTTGAAATTTCTTGTGGACTGGTGATTTTGAGGTAAGAAAGTTTAAAACAGTTTCTTGGAAAAGAGTGTGTACACCATATGAGGAAGGAAGTCTTGGCATTAAAAGATTGGAAACAATCTATAAATTTTTGTTGATGAAACTGATGTGGAAGATTTTAACTTCAGATGAAGAATGGGCTCTATATTTTGCTGCTAAGTTTAAAGACAGAAATGGTCAATGGGCTAGTAATTGGAAACAATCTTCAGTTTAGAAAGGTTTAAAATGGGCTTGGAATACTCTAAAAGAACATATTAGATGGAAAGTGGGAGATGGTTCAAGAATTTCTGTATGGTTTGACAATTGGTTAGGTGGAGGTTCCATAATTGAAGATATTGGGTTCACAGATTATGTGAAGAATCATATTCATAAGAAAGTACAAGACTTAATTCAAGAAGATAACCGGTGTCTAATACCTGAATTACAACACTTCATTTCAGTGCAATCTTTGCCTGTAATAAAAGGTGGTAGAGATAAGTGTGAGTGGAATGCTAGCAAAGATCGCAATTTTTATACTGACATTGCAGTTGAGAAAATTAGGCATAAAGAGGTGAAGATAGCATGGCCCAAGTTTGTATGGCAACATTGTATTTATCCCAGCACATCCAGTAACATCTGGAAGTTACAGCAAGCAATATATGTAGATGACGAGGTTATGAGAAATAATGGCTTTGAAATGGTTTCCAGGTGTTGTATATGCTTGAAATCTCAAGACAACATGAACCACACTCTATGGGAATGTGATTTTAGTGTGGATATATGGAATTGGCTAAACACAGTTTTCTGTTTTGCAAATCCAACATCATTTGTTGATATTTGTGTTGCATCCAAGTATAAAAGTCCTTTAGTCAGGCAGATGTGGATGATTGCTGCTTGTGCAATCATGAAAAATTATGGTTTCAGAAAAATGCAAAATTGTTTCAAGAGAAGAGACCAAATCTTAATGGTTTTAAATGCAGAATCAAGCAACAGGTTCATGGAGGGAGATATAGGCTGAATGGAGTCAGCTGGAATCAATCTTAAGATTCTCAGGTGAGAAGTTTCTTTACAATCTAAAAGTCTTTGCAAAAATGTTTGTAAGAGCTATATTCAGGTTATGGGCTTAAGTGGATTGGGTGTGCTGTTTAATCTTCGGACATGTTGTAAGGAAAGTTGTTGTTTAGTCTTCTTGTTTTTTTGTTTTAAATTTGTAATGACTATAGAGTCAGTCCTTTAAGCTCTTGTTTCAGTTTTTCTATTAATAAAAAATTGTGATTCAGCAAAAAAAAAAATAAAAAAAATAATAGGTACAGAAAATTTAGACTAGCCAAAAAAATCAATTTTAAGCACCGTTAGGAAGCAATATGTTGAAATGGGATCGAACTAGTCTGACATGAATCGTGTCTAAACGCAATTCCCAATAAACTCGCATTTATGTGTTTATAGGTTTCTCAGTTTCTCTACTACGTTCAAATGCGTGTGAGCATGGCATTTCTGCTACCTGGTCGATAATAATTTGTCGTGATATAAAAAGTAAAGGAAATGATCATGTTTTATCACACCTCAAATACAATTCGATTTAATAGTATTCCAACTACAAAATATATATGATATATGAAGTAAGATGTTCGAGGAAACTGGATCTTTTAGTTTTCTTCGGTATATTTAAATTATAAATTCAGAATGTTAATAAAGGCATAAATGTTTGTTCCATTTTAGTACTTGAGATAGACTTATGATCCATAGATTTCTGACTTGTCTCCGATTTCTGTTTAGTTGTCCGATAAGTTTTGTTTAGTTTTTCACAATCTTTATTTCTTTTTTATATTTATAGCATGACAATTGTATCTCAAGACGAATATCTTTGCACCTTAGACTATTCTTTTTTAAGTTTCCTGGCCATAATTTTCATCAATATTAATAAATTGATTACTAACCCAAGTGTTTATTTTTGTTTATCAGATCTAATCCCTGAATTGTAAATCAAATTATTTGATATTTTCTATTTGTCTTGAATCATATACTAAGTGTGCTCAACTTAGCTAACTATGGAGTTGTCTGAGCCATATTACTTTTCAAATAAACTTTTGACCCATTTTACCATCTTATTTTTCTGGATCGCCAGCCAAGGCACGACGACATACCATACAGCTCTTATAAACCACTCACCAAATGGTGCTATACCATGACCCGATGAGCCAGACTCACTGACCATATTGTCAAAAATAATCACTAAACTTCACCAAATTTGAATCAACAGCAAGATAAAACTAAAATATTGATCAACAAAAAAAAAACACTGGGATTAGTTACATATAAATTAATAATTATTACAAATCTCTCATCACACGCATCTCATTTACATAGTAATTAGCAATCTACCTTACTTCTTAGCTATCCTCTTCTTGGTATTTTCGGCGGCATTAGTAGCATCAACTTGCATCTTAGCAATATGAAGATCGGCCTCACTTAATTCTTTCTCATTTCTTGCCATCAGTTTCATTGTGTTTCCTACAACAAACGCTTCCACATATTTGAGACCTTTTTGCACGGAAGCTGTGAATGATACAAATCCATTTCTGATTCCAGCCACGATCATCTGATAACAATGTTTAGCTAGTTACTTATCATTCTTTGTGGTGGTGTTTTCTGTAAGATTTTTAATAGCGTAATATCCAAACAAAGATGCTTTGGGTTACTTTTAGTACCTGACTAATATTCAAATGGTGCTCTACTGGTCAGTTCTTAAAAGTGAGCCAACTACATTTCTAATCACTCACCCGTCAACTAATCAAAATAAGTCATGGCATCTAAAATGGGTCAAAGATAGAATTGTTTTTTTGTTTATTTTTGTTCACTAAGTGCAGATAAACAGACATATCCTTAATAATCACGCATAACTTAGCCAAGAGAACAACTCCGGCATGCAATAGATAAGAAGCAAAGGTGTTGTCCACGTTAATCATGTCTCTATGCATTTCTTCAACAAATGAATTATCATACTCTTTTACGCTTTGGTAGTTTGGTTTGTCTAGTACTGTTTCCCAATATGTGTGAGCGTGACACTAGAAATCAAATGTTTGTTAGCCTGTGTGTACATTTTGTCCTTATATATATGTACCTGAAAACAATTAGTCTTGATTTAAAGGTAGAGATAGAAAATGATTCAAATTTCTCACATCTTATTAACCATGCATATTATAATATTTCAAATCACTAAATATATGAAGTAGGATGTTTGAGGAAACTGGAACCTCTAAGCTCTAAGATAACCCGTGGTACTGACAATCACATATGATATAAGTTATGGGATTGAGGAAACTGGATCCCCTAATATTATCAAGAATATTGGGTAGGTTCATGTCAGGTGAACTTTTAAGGGCACTTTAGAATTTGGAAATGCAACTGAAGTTGTGTTTTTGTTCCTTCCTTAAGTACCGTTAAATTTATATCAAATTGATCTTTGTTCACTGAGTTCGGCTCCAGTTGGATTGAGAAAATTTTTGATTGGGGTGATTTTGGATGGGGCATGGGGGATTAGTAAAAAATTGTCATTTATCAATAAATTTTCTAACTAAATACTCTTACGATTTTTATAATAAGGGTGTTTAAGGAAACATAACTGGTTAGTTTCAATTTTTTTTTAATACTAATGAAAGAAATAGCGAATGAGGAAAGCCTCTCTTCGTCTCCGTGGGTTTATAACATAGAACAGGGAAAAAGATCAAACAGGCGAAGAAAATCTAAATGACTCCAAGACTAAAGTTTTGAGTTGGATTTGGAATTTATTTACTAATTGTTCTTTACCGATTCTAAGTATTGTTTGTAATATGAAAAACTGTAATGTATAATTAAGAGATTAGGTTTTTACTTTTATGATATTAGATTTTGATCCTGACAGATTCTTTGATGCCAGCAAAGTCCCGACAATCATTAGTTTTGCCGTGATATTTTCTTTCTGAGATCAAAGAGTACACCAGTAAGCTTTGCCTTGCCGAAAAGATTGAAATATATGTTAATTTTACTTCTCCATTAATGGTGATTATCATCACAAGACGGTTGTTAATGGTAATAGAAATATCATCGGTGGTATTTTTAATTTTCTTTATTTTATCAAGGTCTTCTCTCTGATTATCGTTAATCAAATTAGCATGCATTTAACCTTTTTCCTATCAAAAAACAAAAACACCGGAGAATAATTAAGATTTTAAGGTTTATTAACTAGATAAAATCATTTAATCAAGATTGACAAATGACAACTTTTTAATGATCCCCCATGCCCCCATCCAAAATCACCCGGGTCAAAAATTTGGCTTAACTCAGCTTGCTAATTAAATTGTTTACCCATTGTATCATCATTTTTCCTAGATAACTCTATCCATATCATAAGATGTTCCCAAATTTCTCGTAAATAATCGCTAAACTTCACACAAGATTACTGCTTTCATATATCATTCAAGCTTAAAACCAAACCATCGAGATTAATTACACAATTAGCAGCACAAATTAGTAAATAATTACAAAGCTCTCAGCACACCGGCCACATCTACAGAGTAAACAATCTACTTATTCGCTAACCTTTTCTTGGTATCTTCAGCAGCATTAGTAGCATCAACTTGCATCTTATAAGTATGAAGATCAGCTTCACTTGATTCTTTCTCATTTCTTGCCATCAGTTTCATTGTGTTCCCTACAAAAAAAGCTTTCGCATGCCCAAAACCTTCCTGCACTGAAGCCGTGAATGATAGGAATCCATTCCTTCCTCCACACATGATCAACTAATCCCAATAGCAGCTGCTAGTGCTTGTTCACACTTTGCAGTGGTGGTGACGGTGGCAGCCGTGTCGGTGTTTTGCGGATGATTTTTCACAAATAATAGAAGGTATTGGGTTATTTTACTATTTCAGTAGTACATGTTACCGATCAAATGGTGCTCTCTACTGGTCGGTTATCAAAGTTGCGCCAACAACATTTCTAATTACTTATCGGTGGGCATCCCTCCCTCCTAACAACTGACTAGTGGGTACAAAAGGATCATGGAGTCTAACTGGGACAACCGAGTCAAATTCAAACCGAGTCATGAGACTCAGTGCAGACAAGTGTCACAATCCCTTAAAATGGATCCGAGATTAGATCGAGTGAGATCAATCTAGATAAAACTAACATCAAAATTAACATTTAGGTACTCATCAAAGATCAATGTGTGTCGTGTTGAGCCGTGTTTCAGGACGCGTTATGATGTGCCGTGAATATAATAATACTGTGCCGTGCAACGTTGTACCTCATACATTTATTTTATATTCTTCAAAGTAAATCTTTTCAAGATATTTAGACGTCGTGTGTTGTTATAGAAAACCTCAACATAACGAAGATAAAATATGAAGAATTGGCTAGAATGTACACTCTTTCTTTGAAATATAAATAAAATATGTTGTATTGTACATATTTTTACTGTTATATGTACGTGGTGACGCGCTTTTCTAATATGTTGTGCCATGTGTCATGCTTTGCCAATCTGCCGATCAGTATAGCCCAGTGCAACACATGAAGCTGTTGTATTGTGCCCTGTTAGGCTAAGTCACATGTTTAGATGTGTTGGGCTCAAATTTAGCATCCTGGGCTGGACTATGCTTGTGTTGGCATGGCCCAACTTACACCTCTACGGCTCTATGTCACCGTATCAAATTTGGTACTTCCAGTGAGTACATTCATGTAAAATAATGTTACCAATTTTTAAGTGAACTTATCTCGTATAATTCTCGTTTTCATTGTTCTAGTTTTTGCATGCACCGAAGGCGCTAAATGAAATTTTTTTGTATGCACGGAAGGCGTTAAATCAAAAATGAGAGTATAAAATGATCAAACACGCTTTCAGGTCTTTTCATTTCCACATCCAGAGGTTGCTCTTGTATGTTTTTCCATATCTTACGGATAGAATAACCCTAAGAGCTGAGATGTTCGAGGAAATTGAGTTGAAGACTGGTGGCTTATTTCAGTTGCAGTGAATACGACACTCATGTCTCTCTATGGTCCAACTTAAACTTTACAATTCTACCAATGTTTCAAGAACTAGAAAATCCAAAGTAAAAAATCACAAAGAGATTTAGAGTTCAGTGTTCCCTCAAAATTTTAAAACGCAACCGGTGTAAGCATATTTCTTTTATAAGTATCAAATATCTCAGCTTTCTCTAGAAACAAAATTAAAAATGTAAAAAGACTAAACTCAAATGTATATTAGGAAAAAAAATAGTATGGGTTGAGATCTTAGTCATCTTTCGATTAGTTTCCTCCAATGTTTTAATTATCAAACTCCAATTTCCGTCTTTGCATTCAACTCCAAAATATAATCCTTTAACCAAATCTCTTTTAACAAATTAGTAGTATTTATAACAAAGGGAAAGATGTAATGAAACCCAATGTTCATCAATACTTTGGGAGACTTAAAGCTGGATTACAGGGAAACATGAGTTGGTTTTCATCTTTTACTCATGCATGGTGTTCATCAAATTCTGGAAAACTTATATGTTTTAAGAACTTTAGTCTATAATGTTGAAATAAATGTAAAGCCTGTCCGAATTGTTTGTCGCAAAATCCAGGCCAGAATGACTCATTAAATAAAATTCAGTATAAGCCAATCGCCACAGTAAGAATTTTTTTTTGATCGGTCAATAGGAAAGGATTCATTGAAAAAAGGTACTTAAAGGTACCTCAACTCAATAAATAAACCGACACTACAAAAGGAGACCGATTTTTGGGATCGATCACCCAAAGAAGAGAAAAACGAACAAAGAGCCAAAAGAGAACAATAGAAAAATAAACACCAAAAGTCTCATATCCAACTCAAAGAGGCCGGTAGAAATATGAGTCCCATAAAGCTGTCACCATGTTAGCCGTCAAGCCCAACATTTTAGTATTTGACTCCGCTCAAAAATAAGCTTGAATCTTTATCTCTCGAATTTGACTTTCCAAATTTCTCTTATTGAGATTGAAAATTTTAGAATTCCTTTCTTTCCAAATGTACCACCATATTGCAACCAGTAAGTTGTTCTATATACGGTCAAGTATTTCATCACCTCAATCGTGACTCCAAGTTTTTATAGTTGCCGAAATATTGCTATTGTAGCTCCAATTGAAGTTGCATCTGTCGTAAAAATAATGCCAAACTCTTTGTTTGCCAACAATCATAAAATAAATGGAAACTTGTTTCATCTTGTTCTTCACAAAACCGGCACACCCTTTGAACATCCATACCTCTTCTAACAAGCTTGTCCGTCGTCATCAACCTTTCATGGTAAAGAAGCCATAGAAAAAAATTTACTTTTGCACGGATAATGACGACTCTAAATAATCTCACTTGGGAAGCTAATATCTACTTGGTCACAAAGAGAATAATACCCGCACTTAACCGTATAAGCATCAACCATATTGTCTCTATCCACCATCCATAATCTTGAGTCTAAGACCTATTCTTGAATATTCACCACTTCTTGTAATGAGTTTAAGGAAGCAATTTCTCTCATTATGGCTTGAGAATATCTACTTCGGTGCATGAACTTCCATTCGATGTCGTTACTCGAAATCTCATATAATTTAGCCACAACTTTCCCTTTTGTTCTTGAAGCTTCAAAATCCAATGGAAATCTATTGTATAAAGCGACATCTCCAATCCACAAATCTTCCCAAAATCTAATTTCATTTCCCGCACCGATCTTAAATTTTACATGTTTGCTGAAATCCTCTAGCTCATTATAAATATTGTGCCACATATTACACCCCTTAGGTCCTTTTGGTTTAAAATTTCTCATCCGGTTGATGATTCTCCAAATTTCTCCATAATCATCTTCCTCCAAGAAGCATTCTTTTCCGTTCCAAATCTCCACCACCACTTTTTGGGAAGCGCCGAATTCATTTACTTAGACTTCCGGATTCTAATACCACCACCTTCTCTAGATTGTACGATTATGGACCGCCCGCCATTATGAATTCTTTTCTTATTAGAATCATCATCTCAAAGAAAGTTTCTTATTATCCTATCATTCTTATTAGTAACGGAGCATGGTTCAAGAAAGATTGATAAATAATAAATGGGTAAACTAGCCAAAACACTTTTGATGAGAGTCAACTTACCTCCTCTTGATATCGTTCTCCCGTTCCAAGAGGAAAGTCTCGAATAACATAATTCAATAATCACTTTTGTGTGCCATTATCTTTATCATCCAAAGGAAGACCAACATAGATACTTGGAAAATTTGACCTCTTACACCCCAACATATTAGAAAATTGATCAATGTCTTCAACAAGAGATACTTCAAACAAACAACTTTTATCAATATTGATTTTTAAACCTGAGGTTAACTCAAAACATAAAAGTAAATACAGAAGAGAATCTACTTGTTCACGCTTCACATCAAGAAAGAAAATGGTATCATCGGCAAATTGGAGATGATTAACTTTAGTTCCCTCGTTCTTCACCGAAAAACCCGATATTTTACCAACTTCTTGTGCATTACTCAACATATGACTCAAAACCTCTCCAATAATGGTAAAAAGACAAGGAGAAAGAGTATCACCTTGACGAGTGCCCTTCTCACTACCAAAAAACCCATGAGTAGTACCATTCACAAGAACCGAAAATTTCGAATAAGATAAGCAATTCCATATCCAAGCACGCCAAACCCCTACAAATCCCATTTTCAATAAGACTTCATTTAAGAAGTTCCAATTCACATTATCAAAAGCCTTCTCAAAATCTAATTTGAATACTAGTACCGACAATTTTTGGCGGAGTCTAGAATCCACACATTCATTTGCTATCAAAACTCCATCTTTTGACGTCCCTTAATAAAGCTAGATTGATTGGGAGAGATTAGAATAGGAAGATATACCTTTTGACGCTCCGCTAATACTTTGGAGATAATTTTGTATACGTTTCCTATAAGGCTAATAGGCGGAAAATCCTTCACCTCCTCCACACCAATCTTCTTACGAATTAGCGCTATAAAGTTATTCTTTACAGAAGTATCGAGAATGTTGTTATCATGGAATTCTTGAAACACCTTCACCAAGTCTTCTTTAGTGAACTCCCAACTAACAATATAAAATTTCATAAGGAAGCCGCCGTACCTGGAGATCTATCCACTCCCAAATCAAGAATAGCTTTCTTCACCTCTTCTTCATTAAAAGGCCTCTCTAACCAAACTCTAGCATTCTCGTCAATACTCTTTAAGAACATATTCTTAATTCTCGGTCTATGATTAGAAACTTCCTTGAAAGCTAACTCAAAGTGATTCATATTGCTCAAAATCCAGTATTTCATGAATGAACTAAGCATATTGAAATGAATTGTTATTTCGTTCGTGAAAACCTACTTAGTGGATTGATTTTGCCTAAACATCTTCAATCTGCTGATGAACTTGCGGATGTTTTTACGAAGCCGCTAGGAGCTCCACAATTTGGTCATCTGGTTGGCAAGTTGGCGTTCGTTCTGGCTCTACCGCTTCAACTTGAAGGGGTATTAAATCTCACGTGTACATACATATTT
This sequence comes from Papaver somniferum, assembly GCF_003573695.1. Lineage (NCBI taxonomy): Eukaryota > Viridiplantae > Streptophyta > Magnoliopsida > Ranunculales > Papaveraceae > Papaver > Papaver somniferum. The sequence continues at coordinate 2,280,831 of NC_039363.1, forward strand.
TAGATACGTGCAAGTTGTTATAATCTTCCCTGGTGCTCCAATTCTTTTGCTTTGAAGTCCTGTTCTATAGCTGTTTAGGTTTAGTCTGGTTGTAAAGTATGCTTCTACTGATGTACCTATTCTTTAGAGCAACTGCAGTGGTGCGATCAAAACCAAAGATCAAAGATCAAAAAAAAGACCAAATTTTGGGTTTAGTCCGTGTTGTGACGCAACGGTACATGATTAAAATTTCGTCAGGCGGACTTTAAAAGTCCGCCCCATTTTTTGTAACTTTCATCAGGCGGACTTTAAAAGTCCGCCCCATTTTTTTTTCGTAAAATTTCATCAGGCGGACTTTAAAAGTCCGCCTCATTCTTTTTCTTTTTTATTTAATATGAATTTTCATCGGGCGTAATTTAACTCTCCGCCCGTTAACAAGAGTACTTTAAATTTACGCCCAGCAACAAGCGTACTTTAAATTTACGCCCGACTATATTAGAATTTGGGATTTGGTCGCGACCATATTTGGTCTGGAATTTGATCTTTGGTTGGGATTTGATCTTTACTCCGTCCCACTGTGTTACGATCTCATCCCAAATTTTTGGTTATACTCGCCCACTGTGATGCTCTTAGTTAGTTCTGTTTTCGTTTTCCCATCTGTATTCTCATGTAATTCATATAAATACTCTTAATGAAATCAACCTCATCATGTTGTGAGAGAAACTTCAAACCAGTATTTGTTTAATTGGAAAATGGATCATTTGTCCAAATATTTTTAAAACATGGTTCAAATGGACGAGTAAAAATTAGTATGGGTGAAATGGACAAAAAGAAAACAGCAAGGATGAAACTGGATTCATCATGGCTGAAATTTAAAAAATAACAAGGATGAAACTAGATCCATCCTGTGTAAATTAAAAATAAGAAAAAGTATTTGAAAATTGGCAGGATGAAACTGATTACATCCTGACAATTTTTAAATTTTTGGTCATTTAAACAGTATCAAAAATCTAAGTGTCCTTTTCACCCAAAAATTATTGATTTTGGTCTTTCTAACAAATTTTGTGTTGTTTAATCGTGGACTATTTTTTTTGTTTTGAAGTATTAAACAATTTGTTGGGGTCAAAGTTACCAAGTTCGCCTTCTTCTGGACTAGCTAGAATAATCAATATCATCTTCACTATCCTGCAATGGTTGAAAAAAGTTGGAAGCAATAGCAATACACTTGTAAAATTTGATGTGCTCATTAGCATTGAATCGATAATTATCACACACAACCGACGTATTCTATTTTTTGAGCTTTGGAGGATCTATCATGCATGCGCACGCACATTTAGTGTTTAATCGTGAGACCAGAAACTAATAAAATTCGTATGTACTATATGTCATATATATTCCGTTAACCAGAGCAGATTGGGGAAATTGATCCAAACTCCAGATTCTTCGCACATTCCATATTACCGTATATATGTATGATTTTTAAGATTATAATAATCTTTGAAGTTTGTGGATAAGATGTTCGAGGAAATTCAGTCCTTAAAATATCTAACATTCAGTCTTGAGACGAAGTATTGTTCTTTGTTAGAGGCGAAATGTTGCATGTCATTAGCGGGATGTGATACAAAGAGTTGACAATATTTAATTGTTATTAGCAGCATACGATCCAAAGACATGAATCCCTCCGTAGCAATGAAATGTATCACTTCTTGCTGGTAATTCGATCCAAAGACATGAATCCCTCAGTAGCAATGAAATGTATCACTTCTTGCTGGTAATTCGGTCTTTTTTTCCTACTTCGATAGTATATAAATCCCCAGAATGGGCTAGCTTTCCGTTTTAATTTATAAATCAATAAATGATTTTGAACTGCAACCAAACAAAAGTTTCTGTTTTACTGATCTGCTGAATCAAAAATGTGACCAAGTCCGACTCGGTGCCCAAAATGCCCAAACAATAATCACAAACAGTAATGATTATCACCATCTTAATCTGTAATAAACACCAAGATCAAAACTAAAACATCGTAGATGAATTTCACACTTAGTACATAGTTACAGATCTCAAATCACATCTCATCTACATAGTGATTAGTAACATGTTTTCTTTCTTAATTAATTTAGTAAATCTACTTATTAGCTAACCTCTTCTTGGTGTCTTCAGCAGCATTAGTAGCATCAACTTGCATCTTAGCAGTCCGAAGATCAGCTTCACTTGATTCTTTCTCATTTCTTGCCATCAATTTCTTTGCGTTTCCTACGAAAAAAGCTTTCACATGCCCAAAACCTTCCTGAACTGAAGCTGCGAATGATACAAATCCATCTTTCATCCCAGACATGATGATCAACTAATAACGGTAGCAGCTACTCGCTTGTTAAGATGTTCTACTATGGTTATCTGAACTTTGTGCTGATGGTGGCGTGTATGATTTTTATGCACAGTGTACATTTACATGGTCCCTGGAAAAACTTACACGTGTGTCTTGGGTAAAGTGATCTCGTATGTGTCGTTTTTTTAAAGGTGTGGTGGTGTGGTTATTCTAGTACTCGTCACTCTTCCACTGGCCAGTTTTCCTTCAAATGTGAGCTAACCACATTTCTTATTACCAGCTGGTGGTCCTTCCTTCTTACCACATGTCACTAGTGAGTAAAAAGAGGCCAGTCATGTCGACTAATATGTGCCAGATGGAGGTGTATACGAAGTGTAAGCAAAAATTCGGTGTTAATTACCTGAAAAGCATAGGGCACTAAAATAACAAAGCCGGTGTAGATGGTTCACAAATTCTACATGAAAAAACCAGCATTTAATAAGAAAATATATGGTTTATTCCTTTTTTAGGTGGTCTTGTCTGGTCCTTTTAGAAATTATTTTTTTTTGGTGCATAATTATTTAAAAATATTAAATAGATCAAAATATCTTTATGCATTAATTTCTATTTATTTTTTGTATTTGTTCTTTCGTCAAAATGAACTCATGTTAATTTTTACTTATTTTTCAGAAATCACCTTTTATTAGGAGTTCATTCGTCAAAATAAACTCCTGATAAAAACATATAAACCAGAGATCATTCGTCAAATGAACTCCAGATAAAAACCAGAGTTCATTCCAAAAATGAACTCCTGATAAAAACATATAAACCAGAGTTCATTCTAGAAATGAACTCCTGATAAAAACATATAAACCAGAGTTCATTCCATAAATGAACTCTTGATAAAAAAAAAACTATATAACCAGAGTTCATTCCAAAAATGAACTTCTGATAAAAACCTATATAAATCAGAGTTCTTTCCAGAAATGAACTCCTGATAAAAACCTATATAAACCAGAGTTCATTCTAGAAATGAACTCCTGGTAAAAACATATAAACCAGAGTTCATTCCATAAATGAACTCTTGATAAAAAAAAACTATATAAACCAGAGTTCAATCCAGAAATGAACTTCTGATAAAAGCCTAAAAAAAAGTTCATTTTTTTGTTTGCATGAACACCTAATAAAAAGATGTAATATAGAGTTCATTCTTCAAATCTTTATCATCTTCAACAACATCAACAGTAGCAGAGAACAAGAACACAAAAGATCATCATCATTCACCATCCTCTTCATCGTCAAAACTTAGAAAAAACGGAAGAAGAAGATTTTTTTCATCGTCGTCTTCATTATCACGTCATCATCTTCATCATTATCGTCTTTGTCATCTTTAACATGAGTTCATCTTCGATTTTTATAATCAAATCAATATCTCCGTACTTGAAAATCAAAATCTTTAAAATAAATAACCAAATTGGTTTCTGTAACCAACTTAAATATATCTTCATCCTTAATCTTAAACAGTAGCAGAAAAAAAAAAAGTAGATCTGGAAAAAAAAAAGAGGTGAGAGAAATTATAAATCTGAAAATTATTCTCTTGTCTATATATATGGTCCCTATTAAAAGAGTATTTCTGCCACTACCATTTGACAATTACCTTATCCATGACGTCATCCCGCCTGGATATTACTCATCCTAGAACCAAACAATAATTTATTGGACAAAACAGTAATATATATTTAAAAAAAAAACAGATAGTTGACTAAGTCAACAGGACCAAATTAATTCTAATATATTATTTTTAGGACTAACTGGTATTGCCATCCAGATAAGTTGTAAAATAGGCTTGGCCCTAACTCGGGAAGTCGGGCTAAACCCTAGTTTAATCCCACCATAAAGGTCCGGTTTAAGCCCACCATAAAGGTCCGTCCGCGTGTCAACCTTTATGACCTCCGGTCATGTAAAATGTGCTGCCACTTTTTATGTGGACTTATCTCATACTATAATTAAGAAGGTTATTATTGGGGCGTGACACTTCTTTAGAGGGGTTTCACCTAATAAGATAAAAACGGGTCATCCATAAGTAATATAAAAAATCTTTTATTTTAAATAATTTTGTAATGACCAAACAACCCTTATTTAGTTAATTTTAATCTAATTTAATTATTATCTAATCAAAATTAAGAAGGTGGATTTTGTTATATATTTGTGAATTCTGATTTTGTGGGAAAAAACTAGAGAGAAGAGGAAAAAGAAAAAAAGTGAAGATTTCTTTCGAAACCTAGATTTTTTTATTCACTCAACAAAAATAGATGAAACAAGTTATCAATTCTAGATGGGTGAACCTCTGTATGATAGAGAAAACAAGTTTTACATTCCTCATGTTGGAGACCAAGAGATGGATGATTTGTTAGATGGTAGAGAGGGTTTAACACAAAGTGATGATGAATCTCAACCAATTGAAGAAATAAATCAACAAAATGAAGAACTAATGGTTGAAAATCAACAAATACACCTCTAAACTATCTCCCACGGGTTCGATTTCGTTCAAAACTAGCTTAAGTACACAAAGAGTTTGAGATTTTTAGACTTTCATGGAAAATTACGGTTGGGTTTAGCTTCATTGCCAACCGTAATTTAGGTTTACGTCTAGGTTTTGGAAGAACTCCAAACCGTATCTGGTTTCCGATAGGACAAAATTGAATTACGGTTGGTAATATGTCATGCCAAACACTTCAAAAATCCAGACGTGGGAGAATACGTCTGGAAAAAAATTTCACGAACCTAGACGTAGAAGATTACGTCTGGAAAAATTAGAACCTAGACGTAATCCAATTTGAAGCTTCTTCTAAAACATCCAGGAAGAATTACGTCTAGGTTAGCCTATGAGATAAACCTGGACGTAAATTCATTTTCTACGGTTGGAATTAAAAGGAACCTGGACGTGATTTCAATTTCTACGGTTAAAATGAAGAGAAAGCTGGACGTAAACCAACATGCAAGCTAATTCTACGGTTTGAATTCATCCAAACCTGGACGTAAGTTCTTGAAAAACTGAAATTACGGTTGGTGAACCTAGACGTAATCGCAACGATGAAGTGAATTAAAGTTGAATTGAATTGAAATTACTGAGAAGAAAGAGGAGCAGTTTTTTGTGAATTAGAATAAAAAAAATTAGGTTTTAAAATTTTTATTTTTGTTCAAGGGTAATCTAGACATTTTGTTTATGTGTTAGGATATCCCATATCCTTTTTTTTGGACAATAAAAATCCAAGTGAAGCCCCTCTAATAGAGTGGGATGCCCCAATAATAACCTTCATAATTAATTCTCGGTTTCATTGTTGCACTTATGTGTGCAATAAGGCGCTAAGTGAAAAATTAGAGTATAAAATTATCAAGCACAGTTTCAGAACTTGTATGTTTTTCCATAAACTTTATAAACCAAATAATCGAGATGTTCGAGGAGATGGAGTTGGTGATTGTTGGATATTTGGTTGTACAGACTACCATACACCTGATTTTCTGTGTCATCCAATGTTAAGCTTCCTATTTCACCGATGTGTTTTTGAAAATAATTTGTCTAGGAACTAATAACGTCAATTAGTAACAACCATTCCAAACATAACTTGGAAAATAAGTCATTTGTCCAAATATTTTTAAAACATGGTTTAAATGGACGAGAAAAAATTAGTATCAATGAAATGGATACTAAAAAAATAGCAAGATGAAACGCTTGACTTAAACTTAAAAAATAGTAAGGATGAAACTGCCTGATGTAAATTAAAAATAAGAAAAAGTATTTGAAAATGGGTAGGATGAAACTGTTTATATCCTGACTATTTTTACATTTTTGTCCATTTAAAAGTATCAAAATCTAAATATTTTTTTCACCCAAAAATTGTTGATTTTGATTTTTTTAACCAATTTTGTATATAAAACTCCCAATACAGTTAATTTTACATAGATGCAATACATGACTCCCTGAATTTGTTCGGAATTATTGATATTTAGCAATGACAAGTTGTAAGCATTGCTTATTTTATTTATTTTTGTAATAGTTTTTGCGTATTGTTAAGTGTCTGGCCAATAGACATGGTATACTTCTGTTAGATCAGGTTGATAAACTCCTAAGTTTCTCTCGACCCCTTCAGTCTTTAGATTTTCCTTATACATGGAAAATATGTATGTCTCCAAATCATGGCGTGGTCTCTTTGGCGACCCTTCGTTTATGAACAATGTGCCAAGCAGATTAGTGATATACATTTCAGCATTTGCCACCGTGGCTATATCACCGTTCCCAGCTGAAGGCCAACCAGTTTCAGTCACGACGATTTGAACTTTTTTGTCCACCAGCCTTTTCCAGAGCCGAAATGACGGCATCAACCATGGCGAAAAACACATTCTTGTATTGAAGGTCTCCGTCTTGAACAACAACATCACTAGTATTGAACATTGCATAATCAAACCTAACCTGCTCAGGGTTATTAGCATACGCAAAATAAGGATAAATGTTAGCAAAAAGAGGGTACTGATTTGTTTCTAAGAAAGCTGTGATTGTTCCCATTATTGAGACAGAATCGTTACTAAACGCCCCTGCAGATGGTGGAAATGACAACCCCAATGTAGGGGTAAAATATCCGCAGAGCCAGGTGGCAGAATCCTAAGCTAAGTTACACCAGAGACCGAAGGAAGAAAATCACCGAATATACCAGGCACACTCGAAAGAAGAGAAACCACGTGGGTCGAGTGTGACACCCGCCCAACTGTGGGATGTGACTGGTCGGCAACCCTCTGACAGAAGTGACAGAAGAACAAAAGGTGCTCGGTCAAACAAAAGGGGGGACGAGTCCAAATGAAAGGACGAGAAAGGAGAAAACAATATCGGGCCAAATAACATCGGGGGGTCGGCCTCGGGCACCAATTCATCGGGAAGCTGGATCGCGCCAACCCAATCCACTAGTCAGAGGAACATCAAGGTCGGCCCAAGGAGAAACAGCGAGATGGATACACCAGGACTTGCACTGTAATTTTGTTGTATCTCGGTTTAGGCCTATAAATATAAGGGCTCGGAGAGAGTAAAAGGCAAGTCGTAAGAGAGAGGGGAAATGGACCATACTGAGAGAGAGAAAAGAAACCCTGGGAGAGAAGAAATCACCACTTTGTAACTTCACTTGAGTAATAGTAATCATCCGTTTCATCCCCTGGACGTAGGTAATCATGCCGAACCACGTATATCCTTGTGTTCATGTTTGCCTCTTGATCTTTATCTTTCCGTAGTGTAGTTTTGATCTTTGGATGTGGTATGCGATTTTATGCATCTACATTCTGGCGCCGACTAAGGGGACCGTCTAAGTTCTCCGAATACCCTGTTTTCGTCCACTAAGTAAGACAGTCCAAAGCTCCTAAAAACACCTAGTGTGTTAGTTGAAGCTAGGATATCAGCTCTGTGGGTGTGACTCTTTCCGTCGGTACATGTTTCTTACGCGACCAAACTCTAAGATAGCTCCCTAGTAACACCACCGGTGTTTGGTTATAGCCATAGCAGAGGCGGCTCACTTCGAACAGTTGTGAAAAGACCTAAGTTTATTTGGATTTGTTTTAGTTTTTTTTTTTTATCTTTGGTGTAAATGACAGACTGAAAACGGACTTCCAATATGCTCCCTGATGGCATCTTTGATGCTGGGTTGTAGTCATAAGGAGTCCCAAGTCAGCGCTATCAGTTTTTCTGAACTTCAAAAAACCTATTCCGAGCTGGTCGACTCTAAGTCATGGAGCAAGATCGGAGATCCGGGAACAAAGTGATTGGGAGGCCAGGAGTTCTGGGCAAGACATCCCTATGAATTCCTAGGAAACCGCTGCGTTTTTTTTTATTAAGTTGAACCTTCTCGGCCGGTACGGGGCCAATCTTCCAAAAGAGTACGGAACTCCAGCGATTGGAAGCATATGGAATGTAGGACAAACAATAATTAGTACGGCACTGAAAACAACTCATCATAAGGTTCAACTTGAGAGAACTTAGAGTTAGGATTCGATAAAGCAGTGGGTCCAGTGGGGCCCGAACCTCCGGAAGTTTTGGTTGATCAACAAATATTCGGGTTTGAGAACGCCCTAGGAAAAACGGATCCGATTTGGATCGCCATGTTTACGGAAAAACCGCAGACCTTGAAAGAAATGAGAACAATGCAAGAGCATTATATCGCCTTAGAATAAATACAAGAAGAATCCCGAGATCGAGGAGTACAAGAAGCGAGTGCAAGAATTCCCACGACCGAAGGTGAGCCCTCTAGGCGATCCGAGAAAAGACCTGGGCCACTGCCACGAGGAACCGGGAATGGAGGAGGGATGGTCCGAGGAAAGAAACCTCGGTGCGAAGCAAAAGCATACACACCCCTGAACTCACCCCTGGAAGAGATCTTCAAAGAAGTCGAGAAGAGAAACAACATCATCTATCCCAGTTCGAGAGGGGTACAATTCGAGGGAACCAAGGATCACCCCGAATACTGTCACTATCACCAATTTTGGGGCCATTCCACTAACGACTTCCGAGAAGTGAAGGACATCGTACAACATCTCATCCGAGACGGGTACTTAAGGAAGTTCGTCCTACATGTCCCACCGGTACCCACCCCGCTAGACGCTCCGGTCAATCAGGTACGAATCGATAAATCCACCCGATTCGTCTGCAACACCATCTCACACTCTACCATGCAAGAGTATGACTTGGGCCCAGGGATCGCCTCCAGAATTCACAAAAGAGACCATGATGGAAGAGAAATCTTTAGTGTGGCCAAGACCTTGCCGATGGAACCATGGATGCTGCAACCCATATCATTTTGCGCCAAAGACGTCCCGATGAATGGTCAGTCCCACGGAGACCCTATGATCATCACCTTATTGATCCAACAGTGGGGGGTGAAGAGAATACTGGTGGATAGTGGAATCTCGGTCGAAGTACTTTTCTATGACACCTTCAAGAGGTTGGATTTATCGGACGACATCCTCATCCCATCGACGTACTGCATTTACGGTTTCAACGGGGCAATCACCGTCCCAAAAGGCGAGGTAGCGCTAAAGGTATCGGATGGGGAAGGTTATCTTGATACACTTACCACGTTCTGCGTGGTCGATGTCGCCTCACCCTATGAAGCGATTATCGGAAGACCGTGGATAGCAGGGATCAAGGGGGTGGCGTCGGCTTACCATCGAAGGTTGAGATTCCCAACCTACAAAGTAGTGGTGGAAATCGTCGGGGACCCCCAGGACGCCCGAAAATGCATGAAGATTGATATCCAGCAAAATGAGGAGAGGCGGGCACGAATAAGGAGAGAGAAGAACAAGTCCAAGGAGGCCGAGGCGGTGCTAGAATTGGAACAAGTAATATCCAAAGCGGTCGTGGGATATGAGGCCACTGAGGGCGAAACTTTATAGCAATCACAGGGAACGGCCCCGACAAGGGACCAGAGAACAAATTTCTTGGCGATAGAACCCACTCGGGAGATAAACTTGGGAACCAACAATGATCTGAAGGTGCTAAGGATCGGATCGTTATTATTAGAAGAACAAGCAAGTCAACTCATATCCCTTCTCAGAGAAAACTCGGATGTATTTGCATGGAACGCGTATGAAATGGAGGGAATCGACCCGAATGTGTGTAGTCATCACCTAAGAATAGACCCGAGCTTCAGACCGGTGCGACAAAATATGAGGCGAATCGCCCCAGAATTGCAGGCGGCGGTCGAAGAAGAATTGAAAAATCTAGAAGCGTCTGGAATAAATAGGAAGTCTCAATACCCTAGGTGGATATCAAACATGGTAATCGTATCCAAGTAGAAAGAAGGGGTCAGGGTATGCATCGACTTCAGCGACCTAAATAAGGCCTGCCCGAAAGACAGCTTTCCTCTGCCAAGTATCGACCAATTAGTAGAATCGACAATGGGGAACGAGGCGATAACATTAATGGACGGTTACTCGGGGTATAATCAAATCCCACTAGCTCCGGAAGACCAGGAGCATACCTCGTTCTTCACACCCAGGGGCCTGTACTGCTACACAAAAATGCCATTCGGGCTAAAAAATGCAGGCGCCACGTACCAGCGACTAGTGGAAGAGATGTTCGAAGATAAAATCCATGACACCATTGAAGTGTACGTGGATGACATGCTAATAAAGAGCAAGATGGCAAAAAACCACATTCGGGATCTTCAGGAAACCTTTTAGACGATGAGGAAGTTCACACTGAAAGTCAACCCGGCCAAGTGCGACTTCTGGGTTACATCGGGAAAGTTCCTAGATACATCATCACACCCAAGGGAATAGAGGCCAATCCCGACAAGGTAAGATCCATCCTCGAGATGCCCTTGCCAATAACGGTGAAGTATTTCCAGAAATTGAATGGAAGCCTGGCAGCGCTAGGACGATTCATATCTCGGTTATCGGACAAGCGCAAGAGCTTCTTCGGCACACTCAAAAAAGGAGAAAAATTCAAATGGACGGATAACTGCGAGAAAGCCTTCCAAAACATCAAGCTGCACCTCGCCAGTCTCCCGGTGCTGCAGAGGCCCGAGCCCAATGAAATCCTAACCCTGTACCTAGGAGCAACCCCATACGCCATAAGCGCTGTGCTGGTAAATACAGAGGAAAAGGGAGAAAAGCCTATCTACTTCATTAGCAAGACGCTGAGCCCAGCTGAAAAGAACTACACGAGAATCGAGCAAATAATCTTGGCACTGACATTTGCCACCCAGAAGCTGAGAACTTACTTTCAGGCTCATCGCATTCGGGTGTTAACCAAATCACCACTTGAGGCAGTCCTGGATGGCGTGGGGCGATCCGGTAGGATATCCAAATGGGGGGCCCAAATCAAGAAGTTCAACGTCTTTTATGAAACACAAACAGCCGTCAAAGCTCAAGTGTTTGCGGATTTTCTGGCCGACTTTCCGTTAAGCGATGAAGACGAAGTCGAGGACATACCAGGCATGGAGGAAGACTGAGAAGATCCGGACGATCTTTTAGAAACATATAGTCCGACACGATGAGAAGTATTTGTAGATGGATCTTCTAATCGGGAAGGTTCGGGTCTCGGAAGAGTCTTTACAACACCGAAGGGGAGGAAGATAGTCTATTCGTTCAGGCTAGAATTTAAGGTAACAAACAACGTCACCGAGTACGAGGGAGTAATTCACGCCCTAAGACTTCTCGTCGAGATGGGCATACAAGATTCCAGGATAACTAGTGACTCACAACTGGTCATCCGACAAATAACCGGACTATATGCGACACACAATCCGCTTCTGCAAAAATACTGGGAACTCTCCCAAACATACATCATCCAAATCCCAAATATCGTATTTCGTCATATATGCCGAAAAGATAATCGACACGCCGATGCCCTATCATTCATCGCCTCGATGTTAACGGAATCGAGCGTGGAGGGAATTCGCGTCACAAGAATCCTCACACCCTCCGTATCAGAAAGACCTGATGTACAAGTCCACGTAGAGGAGACCATGGCTGAGAGATATAGAGAGGGTAACGGGTGAGTTACCCCGAGGTCGTCCAGAAATAAACAAGATCAAGAGAAAATCGTCTTCCTATGAGCTAAGAGACGGCGTTCTCTATAGAAAGTCCTATCTGGGACCGCTCCTGAGATTCCTGAGTAGAGAAGAGGGGCAGTCAATCTTGAATGAGCTCCACTATGGCGCCGCAGGAAATCACAGTTCCGGGAGAAGCCTAGCAGCCAAGGCAAAAACAATGGGATATTTCTGGCCTTACATGAACGACGACGCAAAACAGATGGCCCTCGTCTGTGAAGAGTGTCAGCGATTCGGTAAAAAAATCCACTCGCCAGCGGTGAGCTTAAACTCGGTGATTAGTCCATGGCCTTTCTCCAAATGGGGGGTTGACATCGTGGGACCCCTGCATCTCGGGTCGGGGCAGAGAAAATATCTAATCGTGGCTACGGATTATTTCACCAAGTGGGTCGAAGCAGCACCCCTAAAGCACATCCGAGATAAGGACGTCTTCAAATTCATTTGGGAGCACATCATATGTCGGTTCGATGTACCAGCAGCCATCGTATCGGATAACGGAAAGAAATTACAAGGGAAAAATATTGATCTATTATTCAACACCTACAACATCCGGAAGAGTAAGGCCACCTCGATCTATCCTCAGAGCAATGGGCAAGCCGAAATCACAAACAAAACGATCGTTGATAACTTATAGAAAAAGCTGGATGGAGAGTACGGAGAATGGTGTGAAGAACTTTTCAATGTCCTATGGGCATACATGACAACTCGTCGGGAGGCCACCGGACTATCGCCCTTTATGCTCACCTATGGGACGGAAGCCATACTTCCAACTGAAGCAATGATACCCACCACAAGAACAGAGGCGTGGAGGCGAAACGTCTCGGCCGATCTAATTCTATCCAAGCTCGACGATTTGGAAGAAACGCGTGAAATGGCGCTGCAAAAAATGGAGAATTATCAAAGGAGACTACAAAGAGAATATAACAAACGGGTCTGACTGAGGGAATTTCAACCTGGACAATTGGTACTGAAGGAATTACCCAGTTACGAACGCGACAAAAAAGGAGGTAAATTAGCGGCAAGATGGGGTGGACCCTATACAATCGTGTCAAAGGTGGGCGAGGGAGCATACCAGATGCTGAAACCCGACGGAACACCCGAGCCTCTCCCATGGAACATCCGCCACTTGAAACTCTACCACCCTTGAAGGGGCGAGCGAAAACCGGATACGATACACTGTCATTTCCTTTCGTAAATGCGCGCGGGATGGAAAGGAGGACATAAGAGACTAATGGTCATTCGAACTCGGGGCAATGGAAGTGAGCAAGTGCCGAGGTGACTTACACTCGACGGGATATTCGAACTCGGGGCGGTGGCAGTGTGCAAGTGCCGAGGTAGCCTAAGGGTTCTGGTGGTTGGAAACGAGTTCCAAAGGTTGTTAAGATACAGATTCTTCTCAACCAGGTAAACTACTTACACTCGAAAGGTTACCCCCATCGCAAGTGGCCGTGACCACTTTCCCGAGAGGGTTCACCGATAACCCCTCGGGAGCGACTGACCTAGCATTTAGGCACGACTATCATACTTCCGCTAAATCCACGAGATTAATGATGAGATGCCTCGGGCGGGACATGGCATCGGGCCCGATGACCCTCCCTACCGAGAGCGTTCAACAGAAATGTCTTAGTACTAATCAAACATTATGGATAACAAAAAATGCAGAACATAGGATACTAAAAGCGTCGAGAGGAATTTGGAAATAAACAACGTACAATAAACCAACATACCCCAATGAAAATGGGAATTGCGAAATGTAAAGAACAGAAAGAAAATTGTGAAGTGTCAAGAAAAGAAAGCAACCATGAACACGGCGACGCAACACCCCATCAAACAAAGGATATAAAACAGACGGGTCAAAGTGTTTAAGCGAATTACATCCCGATACTAGGGGCAAATGAGTGGCGCAGCACTACTAAAAACAACATCACTCTTGAGGGGGAGTAGCTTTGGACCCTCCCTTCTTCATAGCGATATCCTGGCGTTTCTTCTCAATGTACTGATTAACACCAGCGGTAACCCTTTCAGCAATCTCGGTTTGATGGGCAACTCTCTCCTCACTGATCTGTCGGCACAGCTGCTGAGAAGCCGCCTCGGCAGTAACAATATGCTCCTTAAGCTTCACGACCTCTTGCTCGGCAGCAGTGGCTCTCACCTTAAGACCAGTCTTGTTCTTCTTCAGCTCCTCGATTTCCAGCTCCAGGCTTCGGACTCGGCCTTGTTCAGCTGCAAAACCACCACAACAACATGGTCAGTTCAAGGACGCTACAACCATAGAGATGAAGATAATAAGCTATCCTAGACTCAAAGACGACCCAACTCATTCCCAAGAGACCTGAAAGGGCGGGTAGAACCATCTGTAGCGACTCCACTGACTTAGTTAGCTCATCCTCCGCCTTCGAAAGTTTCATAGTCAGTTTATTATAATGTTGTTCATTGAATTCATTGCTGGGGCAATACTTCTTGTGGTCACTCCAGTCGGACTTTTGACGATCATGAGATATCTGAAGGGTCGACAACTGGGCTTGTGTCCAATATAAATCTTGGGTTACCTTTTCGAAACGCCCGACCTTATCACACAATTTCTGATTTGCCTGCTCAACTTCAGCCTTCTCCTTCAAAAGCCGTTGTCGATCCACACGTAAATCCCGAATTTGAAGCCTCAGTGAATGAGTCTGACTTTCCAGATTATCGGCCAACAACGTTTTGTCAGCAGCGATTTTCTGAAACTTACCCAGATGGGCCCGTAGTTGATCCATCTCATCGGGCACATACTCAAATCTCTGACATCGTTCCAAATCCCCCTTCAATCGATCGATTTCCTCCTGAAGGCGATCTATCTTTCCATCCTTGTTGGTTACACGCTGAAGAAGATTTTCTACATGACCCTTCTCAATATCCCACTTCCTGTTCATCAGGAGGTATTCCGAAGCAGCATCTAGATCTAGACTAGCTATCTCGTCTAATAGGATAATTCTGGACTCAGGTCTCTGACGCAAAAAATTCACCCAACAATTGTAAGACTTGAAAGAAACATACCTTACGCAGAGGCGAGCTTGAGCTCCAGCCCTCGAGATCGCTCCTTCTCCAGCTGCAGCTCAAGCTTGACAGCCTCTATCTGCTGACCACTTTGTCGCCGAAGGGAAGCCTCCAACCTCACCCGATTCAGGATCGAGCGATTCATCGCCCAACAAAAAACGAGTCAGCCAAGATAAAGGAAAATAATCAAAACACAGGAGGCCGACCGGGGCACTCACCAGGGTGTCAAAAGTGACAGAAATATCATTGTACTGGGGCAGGGCAGTAAGCATCTGCTCGTCAGTAAAGGATCCAAAATTCAAGGAGGTCAGCGCACCGAGCGAGTTGCACACGGGGCCTGAAATGGTAAAGGAAGTATGCACACCGGAGGAAGACCCAACATTATCCTAGGGCAACCTCGACAGCACCCCGGTCTCAGCTTCCGGAACCTCATCCACCGCAGGAGCGATAACCGGCACACGATCGCCAGAGGATGAGCCCGAGCCCGCCACCACGGCAACCTCACCCTTCATCGTCTCCTCCTCATCATCAGCACTAAAGATATCCTCGTCGTCATCGTGATCAGATATATTGACCACGATGTCCATCCTCTGAGGAAGAATTTCCTCGGCAACAGACTTTCCCCGAGAGGGGCCACGCCTCAAGTTCAGCTCCTCCGTCTGAGCGGCAGCACCTACAACGACAAAAAATAAGGTATTAGAATACCCTCACCAACTACTCCAACAAAAACACAAAGGATAGCGCCGAGTTTCAGATTCCTCACCGCCCGGAACATCGGATCCTCCAGCAACTTCTTCGCCACATCGGGGCATTTTCTGTACGAGAATCTTCGTCAGCACAGGTGAAGGCAAAAAACAGGGCAAGTACATGTACTTAATACTGAAAGTAAGATGTTTGTTACCTTCCCCTGATCTTCATCGATTCTCACACTAGCAACCCTTTTCTTAGAAATAAGGGACGACTTAGTAGAGTCGCCCCGAGGCTTAACCTTGTCATCATTAATAACCCAAAAGGAATAAGAATCGGCAGAAACATCGGATGGAGCAGAACTTCCAAACAATATCGGCCCACGAAAAAGAAGGGGAACTCGGTCCCAGCAAGGGTCGTTCGTATGACGATCTCGCCTGTTAGAGCCTTTGCCGACGGGATCGGCGTCCATCATTAGCCGAGCAACGCCATCAGGAAGAACCTTATGGCGATGAGGGCTAGCGGCGAATCCAGCAAGGTCGCCATTGGTGGATGTGCCGCTTCGATAGTTAGCCACAAAGCTAGCAGAGGTATAGGCGGGGGCATCCGACGGTTCGTAGGTTGACCATTCGGCCTCAGTACATCGGACCTCGCCTCGCCTTTTCCACTCATTCATCAGTCGGAAAGTATTATTGTTACATTGAGTGAGACCACGAGGAGGGCGAAGCTGCGATAACACCTCATAATAGAACGAGTTCTCAGGATTATAGAGCGGGAGGTGAAGACCAAGCTCAAGATGTGCCTTTGTAATGATAACTTCCTCATGCGATTGCTTGAACCTATCCACATCGGCTTTCTTCAAAACACCGGTCTGGCCCGAGACGAGAGTCACTTCATAGCCCTGAAGACCAAACTCTTCCTTCAGCTGCTCGATGAACTCTGCATCATACAAGTCCCGTAGGACCCTCTTGTCAGCCCTACATAAAGGAGAACTATCAGGAAAAAGGGAATTCATGGCACGGTAATCATGGCGGAGGGACTGTCAAGCAAAAACAAAGAATCAATAGGGACAGAATCACCATCGGAAAAAGTATCACTCACGCACCTCTTTTCAGTCATGGAAGGAGATGAAGACGCCGTTGCAGGAAAAAGGACTCAGAAACTAGAACGACAGGAACAAAAGCTTGAAACTTAAAAGCAGAGGAAGAACACTGAGAAAGAAAAACAGACTAACCACGACAGTTGTTGTTGACGAAAGGATCACTGAAGGCGATGGATACAGCAGAAAGATCAAAACCGCCGGAGATATGAACGGAAGAGAAGAAGAATAGGAAACAACGAAGAGAGCTCAGCGAAAAGTGGGAAGGCGTGAATGAGGATCGACAGTGGAGGAGAAAGATTTTATACTGAGGAGAATAACGGCTGCACGTCGTAAATGGAAGTTAATGGGAAACCGCATGGCGGGATTTGCGGCATGGAAAGAGACGTGGGAAGCCGTACGATCATTCTTCCACTCGTGCACACGAGTGAAAGAAGGGGCATAAATGTAGGGGTAAAATATCCACAGAGCCAGGTGGCAGAATCCTAAGCTAAGTTACACCAGAGACCGAAGGAAGAAAAACACCGAATAACCCAGGCACACTCGAAAGAAGAGAAACCACGTGGGTCGAGTGTGACACCCGCCCAACTGTGGGATGTGACCAGTCGGCAACTCTCTGACAGAAGTGACAGAAGAACAAAAGGTTCTCGGTCAAACAAAAGGAGGAACGAGTCCAAATGAAAGGACGAGAAAGGAGAAAACGATATCGGTCCAAATAACATCGGGGGGGTCGGCCTCGGGCACCAATTCATCGGGAAGCTGGATCGCGCCAACCCAGTCCACTAGTCGGAGGAACATCAAGGTCGGCCCGAGGAGAAACAGCGAGATGGATACACCAGGACTTGCACTGTAATTTTGTTGTATCTCGGTTTAGGCCTATAAATATAAGGGCTCGGAGAGAGTAAAAGGCAGGTTGTAAGAGAGAGGGAAAAAGGACCATACTCAGAGAGAGAGAAAAAACCCTGGGAGAGAAGAAATCACCACTTTGTAACTTCACTTGAGTAATATTAATCATCCGTTTCATCCCGTGGACGTTATTGCTCTATACTAGCAGGAAAGCTGTCTAGGAGCCGTCCAATTTTTCGATTCTATATAGAAGTAATTATTGAAATTGCTCAGTATTCATGAGATGTGTCGTTGTCTCAGCTGAGAGACTACACATCTACATATACTCTGAGAGACAATATTCCCAGTCAGAGATTTCATGGCACGAGCTTTCATGCTTCAATGAGAGACATGAGCCTCGATACTCATCTGATTGCTGGATCAGGAGCATGTGTAATTATGGTTTTACGATTTTAACCTTTGTCGAAAATCCACCATCTACATTAAGTCCCCTGCTTAGTGAGGGACAGTCATGTTCCTCAGTCAGCACTGAATGGTGATTTTCTTGTTACAGTTACAGCCGAAAATAAGTAGTTGAACTTAGTCGTAAAATAAGATATTACCGGATTTTCGACTGCATGAACGGACCATGGCTTGAACGAAGATCCCACTGACATGATAGACCGTCGTCTACTGAGCCTAAATTGATGTAGAACCGCTGGCTTGGTGATGAAACCTTGTTTGATTTAGGATTCATGGGTCCGAGCCCACCGAACCACGTATATCCTTGTGTTCATGTTTGCCTCTTGATCTTTATCTTTCCGTAGTGTAGTTTTGATCTTTGGATGTGGTATGCGATTTTATGCATCTACACCCAACACGGCTGATGAAACAACGGTGCTAACGGGAATCGTTCGTCCAGTTGATTTAATAGCAGCGTCAAGGTTCTTCAGAGCTTGAGGGAGAGAATTTGCTAGGTCACTAGGGAATGGAATTTCATTACCGAATATTATATAACTGAAAGTAATATTTGGGTACGCCCCAATATTGGTGTTGACCCATGTTGCTGCAAAGATTAGGTCACTTGCAAGTTTTGTAATATCGTCGTTGAGTGTCCCAAGCATGATTTGAAATGCAGGGTTACTGTTCACGTATGCTAGAATATCAGGATCTGGTTCAAAGAGTCGGACTCTATGAACATGTCTCTCTTGTAACTTGCCGAATCCTTGTGCTGGAGATGGAAGATTGTCACCTTTTGTTCCGTACGCCACACCAATTGACAGTGCCCCTGTAGGATATTAACTCCGATATGAACTTCGAAACCATACACATGCAAAAATGAAATTAACCTGAAGGAGTGATATGTTGGGATTGTTGGTTAAACTTCAACATAGAAATCACTAACAAGCTGGTTAGGACAAGATTAGGAAATTGATGTAATCCTAAGGGAATTAGAAGTCATCTAGTTCTAAGAAAAGGAAAGACATGTAATAAGGTAATAGGATATTAACTCCGATATGAACTTCGAAACGATACACATGCAAAAATGAAATTAACCCGAAGGAGTGATATGTTGGGATTGTTGGTTAAACTTCAACATAGAAATCACTAACAAGCTGGTTAGGACAAGATTAGGAAATTGATGTAATCCTAAGGGAATTAGAAGTCATCTAGTTCTAAGAAAAGGAAAGACATGTAATAAGGTAATAGGACTAGGAAAAGGAATTCATAATTCTATATATATATGATCACCAAAGTTGTGGTTGATCATATGAGCAAGATTAGAGCTTGTGTTTAGTTTTGAGAGATTTTCTAAACATCAATAAAGAGAGTTGTCTTTATATAAGCGTCATCTTGCAGTTGCCATTAGGGATATGAAGAGAGAAAAACAAACAAAAACTATGAAGAAAATATTCATTGGTGCAATGTGAGCGAGTAACCCGATGGATCGGATTATGCGTTTCAGATGAATATGAAGAGATCAAAGTTTTGCGGAGATATATAAGGGAGGGCCTAATATATTCTCTTCATGGCCTCATAAGGTAAAAATTGATCTTCTGTGATTTGCTGTGGATAAGTAGTAATTTACATCTGGTATCATCACTTTAACGAGATCTTTTTAAAGATTTTGCTTGGAATAATGGTAGTACGCACACCAAGAAAAAATCAACTGAATGCACAGAATAACCTTTGCTGTTTATTTAACCCCATTATAAATAAGATTCTCAGTTGGCAGTTTTTCATCGTAGATCTGGAGAACATTACATTTTACTTTGGAGAATAAATAATTTTTCATGTCTCAGTGGTTCCTAACATCCGAGGATCCAGTAGGCAGTAACATTATACACCTCTAGTAGCCCAGCTGATTGTGTCGAAACAGAAAAACAAATATGATACACCTCTGTTAAGTCCGGTCAGTTTCCTGACTTCAGCAGTATAGTGATCATATAGTTGATGTATATTTTAGCATGTTACTCCACCGGGGATGTGCATATGTATATATGCATTTGTGAAATTTAGTCATCTATGAACTTGGAAACAAAAAACATAGATGTTTTTAAGGTTTTGTTGTAGATATTTACTGATTTACATTTGGTGCACTGACGGACCCACAGCTGGGCTAATCCGGGCTATATCCCAGGTAGTCGTCACAGCCCAATTACCTAAAAATTGAAATGCTATATTGGGCCAAGGCTATTAGCCCAGGCTGAGAAAAAAAATTAGAACTTATTGGATCCGTCCCTGATTTGGTGTCTTCAGTTTGACAAAATCTTAGAGATTTTCCTGGAGTAATGACACTACACACATCGAGATAAAATCCATTGAATGCACGGAATACACTTTTGCTTTTTATTTAACCAAAGATATGTCTAGACATTACATTGTGGTTTGCGGTATAATATAGAATACATTGTTCTTTCAAATATCACTTAATCTACAATATTACCCAAGTTAACTGTCTCATTCCATTTAGGCCAGTCTACGTGATATACTTCTGATAGGTCCGGTTGATAAATTCCAAAATTTCTTTCAACTCCTTCAGGTTTTAGATCTTCGTTATACATAGCAAATATATACGTCTTCATAGGGTATTGTGGTCTTTTCGGCGTTCCCGATTTCATAAGTGTAGCAATCAAATTGTTGACATACATCCGAGCATGTTCAACAGTCGCTATATCACCATTCCCAGCAGAGGGCCAACCAGTCTCACTCACCGAAATCTGAACATCTGGTCCTCCTGCTTTCTCTACAGCCCAAATCATTGCATCCACCATAGAGTAAAATAAATTGCTGTATTGAAGATCTCCATCTTGAACAACAATATCAGTAGTGTTGAACAATGCGTAGTCTAGCCTAACTTCTGCAGGGTTATTAGCGTAGGCGAAATAAGGGTAAACATTTACTAACAGTTTGTACTGAGGGCGGTTTTGTAAGAAATTTACGACGCCTCTCATTACCTCCATGGCATCCTCCGTGAACACTCCTGCAGAAGGTGGATAGGACACTCCGAGTACATTCATAGCCACCGCTGTGGTTACTTGTATATTCTGTGTAGTACACTCCTTTATAGCTTTCTCCATGTTTATCATGGCTTGAACGACAAAATTACCTATTGGACCAGGGATTACTTCATTGCCAAGCACAATATGGGTAAAAATTGTGTTTGTCCAGGGGACTATGTTGTTTTGTACCCATGAATTTGCATAGTTTTGGTCGTCCGCTATCTTTTGGACATCGTCATTGAGCGTCCCCATAGCTACAGCGAACGTATAACCTTGTGTTGGGTAACTTCTGTTAAGATAATCTAGGACGCCATTATCCGGCGCGAATATACGGAGTCTCCAAACGTAGTGCACTAGAGGGTTTAGCGCTTTATCTGGTGTTGGAAGATTGTTTGCTTTTGTTCCATAATTCAAACCAAAAGCCCCCGTCATATCGTATTGCTGCGCTGCAAAGTAAATTGGAAAAAAAAATAACATGTGAATTCTAAGTTATGATAAGTATATACACAGGGATGAATAAAATCCAGAAAGAAAATGGAAAACCAAAGGGGAAAGAGATGCAGATTATATAAAATGTACCTCTTGTAATACTAATGTACTGAGTGATGAACAGAGAAAATGAAAAACAAATAAGAAACAAACTTTTCATTTTGCTGCTATTTTTTTTTCCTGAAACGTATTACTAGAATTTTGGGGAATTTATATTTAAAATCTAGTGAAAACTTAGAAAGAAAATTGAACCTAAAAACGATTGACTTTGTCATTATTAATTCTATTTAATTCGGAGAATCTGATTAGTCTTTAGTGCATTATACTAAGATTACACAACAATTAATATTTACTTTTTACTTTTAAGATTTTTTTTTTTCCTTTGTATGTAAACAGCAGTTTTGAAACAAGTTCATGTCCACAGACAATGAACTTTCAGTTTTGGTAACCCATCGTAAATAAGATTTTGCATGGAAAGGACACCAACAATATATTTTACCATCATAGTAAAAAACATGTATTTATTTTAAGGAAGCTAAGTTTTTGCCCAATGCTAAAACATTACAATCGTGGATTTGGGGTATAACATAAGAAGGAACACATTGTTATCTCAAATATCACTTGTGTAAGATATTTTCTAAGTTACAGCGCCCACTCCATTTAGGCCAGTCTACATGATATACTTCTGACAGGTCCGGTCGATAAATTCCAAAATTTCTTTCAACTCCTTCAGGTTTTAGATTTTCGTTATACATGGAAAATATATGCGTCTTCATAGCGTGTTGTGGTCTCTTCGGTGTCCCTGATTTCATTTGTGTAGCGATCAAATTGTTGACATACATCCGAGCATGTTCTGCAGTCGTTAGGTCACCATTTCCAGCCGATGGCCAACCAGTCTCACTCACAACAATTTCAACATCTGGTCCTCCTGCTTTCTCCACAGCCCAAATCACTGCATCAACCATAGCATAAAACAAACTGTTGTATTGAAGATGTCCATCTTGAACAACAACATCAGTAGTGTTGAACAATGCATAGTCTAGCCTAATCTCTGCAGGGTTATTTGCGTAGGCGAAATAAGGGTAAACATTTAGAAACAGTGGGTAACCCCAGGTTTGTAAGAAATTTACGACACCTCTCATTACCTTGATGGAATCTTTCCTGAATATCCCAGCTGAAGGTGGGTAAGATGTTTTAAGCACATTCATGGCAACCGCTGTGGTTACGTATTGTTAAAACTTTGGTAAATTCCTTTCTTAATATATACCACTTACCTTATCAGTCTCAAGTTCGTGACTGATATGGACAATACTTTCCATAGACTGACCACTACGGTCTTGGAAAGTATTACCACTTTCCTTAATACCCCCCTCAAGACGGAGCATGCAGGTCACAAATGCCCATCTTGGACAAAAGACCTTGAAACTGAACTCGGCCTAATGCTTTGGTGAAGATATCCGCCAACTGTAACCCCGTGGGCGTATACGAGGGAGAAATAATTTTCTGTACTATCGCATCCCTGATGAGATGACAATCCACTTCTATATGTTTAGTTCTTTCGTGAAATACGGGATTCTGAGCAATATACAATGCCGACTGACTATCACAAAGAAGACTCATTCCCTGTGTATGACGAATTCCCAAATCACCTAGTAATTGCTTCAACCACTTCAATTCACAAGTAGCTGCAGCCATAGATCTGTATTCTGCTTCAGCTGAACTCCGAGAAACTGTGTACTGCTTTTTAGTCTTCCAAGACACTGGTGAATCTCCAAGAAGCACAAACCATCCTGTCAACGATCGTCTAGTCAAAGGACAGCTTGCCCAATCTGAATCACACCATCCTTTTAAACTTAAACTACTATCAGAGCGCAACAAAATTCCTTGCCCAGGATTCTTTTTCAAATATCTAACTACCCGAAGTGCAGCTTCCCAATGTTCTTGTCTTGGATGCTGCATAAACTGTGACAAAATATGCACAGAATAAGCTAGATCCGGTCTAGTCACAGCCAGATAAATCAATCTTCCGATCAATCAACGATACCTTTCTGCATCACTCAACAACGGCCCTGTTGCTAAAGCCAAACGATGATTGGTTTCCATTGGAAACTCTGCTGGTTTTGCTCCTAATAACCCCGTCTCCATAATAATGTCTAAGGCATATTTCCGCTGACAAACATAAATGCCTTGTTTACTGCGAGCTATCTCCAAGCCCAGAAAATATTTTAATTTTCCCAAATCTTTCATCTTGAAACACTGTCCCAAGTATGTTTTAAATTTATTTAGCTCCACTATATTATCTCCTGCAACAATCAAATCATCCACATACACCAAAACATTAAGTTGCACCTTTCCTTTTATCATAGTGAAGAGAGAATAGTCTGAATAAGATTGCCGAAAACCATAATTCTTCAAAGCTGTTGATAGTTTTGCAAACCAACAACGTGGAGCCTGTTTCAAACCATACAATGATTTCTTCATTCTACATACCATATTAGGATTTCCTTTCGCAAATCCAGGTGGTATTTTCATATACACCTCTTCCTCCAAATCTCCATGTAGAAACGCATTGTGTACATCCATCTGATGTACTTCCCAATTTTTAACAGCTGCAACAGCTAGAAAAGTGCGCACTGTTGTCATTTTTGCTACCGGTGCGAAGGTCTCTTTGTAGTCTAAGCCTTCCACCTGATGATTTCCAAAGATCACCAATCTTGCTTTTAAGCGAACCAAATTCCCATTTTCATCATACTTCTCTGTATATATCCATTTACTTCCTAGTGCTCTCTTGCCCTCCGGCAATTCTTGCAAAACCCAGGTATCTTGTTCTTCTAATGCTCGTATTTCTTCTTCCATTGCTTTCCGCCATCCTGGATGTCTCATTGCTTCTTTAAAATGGCGAGGTGCTGAACTCGCAGTTATAGCTGCAAGAAATTTCTTATATGGTGTAGAAAATTTTTCACAACTAACATAATATGTCAAAGGATACGGCGTACCTGAGGAGGATGATTGTGATGTATGAAGATGAGATGGACCATTTTCTCTAGTGGTGTGCGTCACAAAACCCTTAAGCCTACTCGATGGAATTTTCATACGCTTTCCTTTACCCATATCACCTTCTACGGCAACACTATTACCCGGACTGACTGCTTCAGCAGATCTCTCTTGGACTGCTACACGTTCTTCTTCCGTCGCAGTCATATCTTGAACTATTTCACCATCTCCGTTTGTCGCAGTTGCATCAGGTATGCCTACAGCGTCTCCTGCTGTTGCTGTTATGCCTACAGCGTCTCCTGCTGTTGCTGTTACGCTTGGTACTGCCACACTCTCACTTGCTGTCGCTGTTGCTGTTAACTCTTCATCATCGCTCCAGTCAAACGCTGGATTCAACTGAGCAGTCTCAGCTAATACACCAATCTCCTCGGTCTCAATATAATGACCAGGCTGATCACTCTCGGTGCGAGTTGCAACTGTTGGCTGCTGCACCACAGACGTTGCATTCTTATATGGGAAACTATTCTCACAAAACTGGACATCTCTTGACACTAAGAATTTTCTTTCATCCAAGTCATATACTTGCCATGCCTTTTTACCAAATGGATATCCAAGAAAAACACACCGCCTTCCTCTACTTGCAAATTTATCCCCTTTGTTATTTTGATCATGCACATAACACAGGCATCCAAACACTTTCAACTGATTATACGGAGGTTGCTTTCCAAACAATATTTCATACGGCGTTTTATTTTCCAGAATAGGTGTAGGAGTACGATTAATCATATACGCAGCTGTCAATGCGCATTCTCCCCAAAACCGTATTGGCAAGTTGGCTTGAAATCTCAAAGCCCTTGCCACATTCAATATATGTTGATGCTTTCTCTCCACTCTTCCATTTTGTTGCGGAGTGCCTACACACGATGTTTCAAAAACTATCCCATTAGTCTTAAAATATCCACGTAATGAATTAAACTCGGTACCATTATCACTTCTAACAACTTTGATATCTTTATCAAATTGTCGTTTCACAAGAGCAATGAAATCAAGAAACGTTCGTTCAACTGCCGTTTTATTTGGAAGTAAATGAATCCACACACCTCTTGAAAAATCATCTACTATTGTTAAAAAATATTGTGCTCCACAAGACGATGTAGCCCTATAAGGACCCCATAAATCTATATGAATCAACTCAAAAATACAACTGGATTTACTTAGACTACTAGTAAAGCTACTCCTATGCTGTTTCGCTCTTGGGCAAATATCACAAACTTCATTATGCTTCTTCAATCTACTCACACCCGGCAACCTTTGCAATACTTTTTCTGATGGATGTCCCATTCGTCGATGCCACAGCTCGTATGATTCTCCACTGACTGCCATAACTTCAACTCGAGGCACACCACAGAAAATATACAGTCCACCTTGTCGTTCACCCATTCCAATCACCTTCCTCGTCAACCGGTCCTGTATAAGACATAAACTGTTAGTACATTGTACCGTACACATTAATTCATCAATAAGTTGTGTGACTGAAATTAGGTTACAAGTTATTTGAGGCACATAAAGCACATTATTAAGTCTCAAACCGCCCTGCAGAATAATAGTCCCTATTTTCTCAGATTGTGCATATTTTCCATCTGGGAGTCCAACAGTACACTCCACAATATCTTTCACATCAATCATGTCATCTCTTCTACACGTGACATGATTTGTAGCTCCCGTGTCAATAATCCAATTCGGTTTAGTTTGCTTACCTTGAAGTTGGGACGTATTTTTCTTTGCATTCAAAAACTCAAGCACCTGTCTGAGTTGTGTTGCGGTTACTCCCATCAAATCTGAGCCGTCTAAGGAATATGGACCATTTGACTGCTTTGTCTCTGATATATTTAGATTATGTGCTCGAACCTGATTGCCCGTTCCTTGTCCTCTACCACCTCTTCCATTCGCAAATCCTAGGTGATATACTGGATTCTTCTTTTGCGTATCATAATCTATATTCTTGTCTTTGCTTGATTCTCCATCTCCACCCATTCTCAACGATTTTTTTTTTTTTTCAGTTTTCAACCGGCTCGTGATGCCATGTTAAAACTTTGGTAAATTCCTTTCTTAATTTTATTCATAGTAGTTCTATAGATATTTATACATGACCGATAACTTGAGACTCAAAACTTTCCTAAGACACGGATTTGAGACTTTCCTTATAAGTCTCAAAATCATGACTTACATGGACAATCCTTTCCTAGTATATGACCACACTTTCCTAAAATATCACTTACCTTATCAGTCTCACATTAATGACTTACATGCACAATACTTTCCATAGACTGACCACTACGGTCTTGGAAAGTATTACACTTTCCTTAATACCCCCCTCAAGACGGAGCATGCAGGTCACAAATGCCCATCTTGGACAAAAGACCTTGAAACTGAACTCGTCCTAATGATTTGGTGAAGATATCCGCCAACTGCAACCCCGTAGGCGTATAAGAGGGAGAAATAATTTTCTGTACTATCGCATCCCTAATGAGATGACAATCCACTTCTATATGTTTAGTTCTTTCGTGAAAAACGGGATTCTGAGCAATATACAATGCCGACTGACTATCACAAAGAAGACTCATTCCCTGTGTATGAAAAACTCCCAAATCACCTAGTAATTGCTTCAACCACTTCAATTCACAAGTAGCTGCAGCCATAGATCTGTATTCTGCTTCAGCTGAACTCCGAGAAACTGTGTACTGCTTTTTGGTCTTCCAAGACACTGGTGAATCTCCAAGAAGCACAAACCATCCTGTCAACGATCGTCTAGTCAAAGGACAGCTTTCCCAATCTGAATCACACCAGCCTTTTAAACTTAGACTACTATCAGAGCGCAACAAAATTCCTTGCCCAGGATTCTTTTTCAAATATCTAACTACCCGAAGTGCAGCTTCCCAATGTTCTTGTCTTGGATGCTGCATAAACTGTGACAAAATATGCACAGAATAAGCTAGATCCGGTCTAGTCACAGCCAGATAAATCAATCTTCCGATCAATCGTCGATACCTTTCTGCATCACTCAACAACGGCCCTGTTGCTAAAGCCAAACGATGATTAGTTTCCATTGGAAACTCTGCTGGTTTTGCTCCTAATAACCCCGTCTCCATAATAATGTCTAATGCATATTTCCGCTGACAAACATAAATGCCTTGTTTACTGCGAGCTATCTCCAAGCCCAGAAAATATTTTAATTTTCCCAAATCTTTCATCTTGAAACACTGTCCCAAGTATGTTTTAAATTTATTTAGCTCCACTATATTATCTCCTGCAACAATCAAATCATCCACATACACCAAAACATTAAGTTGCACCTTTCCTTTTATCATAGTGAAGAGAGAATAGTCTGAATAAGATTGCCGAAAACCATAATTCTTCAAAGCTGTTGATAGTTTCGCAAACCAACAACGTGGATCCTGTTTCAAACCATACAATGATTTCTTCATTCTACATACCATATTAGGATTGCCTTTCGCAAATCCAGGTGGTATTTTCATATACACCTCTTCCTCCAAATCTCCATGTAGAAACGCATTGTGTACATCCATCTGATGTACTTCCCAATTTTTAACAGCTGCAACAGCTAGAAAAGTGCGCACTGTTGTCATTTTTGCTACCGGTGCGAAGGTCTCTTTGTAGTCTAAGCCTTCCACCTGATGATTTCCAAAGATCACCAATCTTGCTTTTAAGCGAACCAAATTCCCATTTTCATCATACTTCTCTGTATATATCCATTTACTTCCTAGTGCTCTCTTGCCCTCCGGCAATTCTTGCAAAACCCAGGTATCTTGTTCTTCTAGTGCTCGTATTTCTTCTTCCATTGCTTTCCGCCATCCTGGATGTCTCATTGCTTCTTTAAAATTGCGAGGTGCTGAACTCGCAGTTATAGCTGCAAGAAATTTCTTATATGGTGTAGAAAATTTTTCACAACTAACATAATATGTCAAAGGATACGGCGTACCTGAGGAGGATGATTGTGATGTATGAAGATGAGATGGACCATTTTCTCTAGTGGTGTGCGTCACAAAACCCTTAAGCCTACTCGATGGAATTTTCATACGCTTTCCTTTACCCATATCACCTTCTACAGCAACACTATTACCCGGACTGACTGCTTCAGCAGATCTCTCTTGGACTGCTACACGTTCTTCTTCCGTCGCAGTCATATCTTGAACTATTTCACCATCTCCGTTTGTCGCAGTTGCATCAGGTATGCCGACAGCGTCTCCTGCTGTTGCTGTTATGCCTACAGCGTCTCCTGCTGTTGCTGTTACGCTGGGTACTGCCACACTCTCACTTGCTGTCGCTGTTGCTGTTACCTTTTCATCATCACTCCAGTCAAACGCTCGATTCAACTGAGCAGTCTCAGCTGATACACCAATCCCCTCGGTCTCAATATAATGACCAGGCTGATCACTCTCGGTGCGAGTTGCAACTGTTGACTGCTGCACCACAGACGTTGCATTCTTATATGGGAAACTATTCTCATAAAACTGGACATCTCTTGACACTAAGAATTTTCTTTCATCCAAGTCATATACTTGCCATGCCTTTTTACCAAATGGATATCCAAGAAAAACACACCGCCTTCCTCTACTTGCAAATTTATCCCCTTTGTTATTTTGATCATGCACATAACACAGGCATCCAAACACTTTCAACTGATTATACGGAGGTTGCTTTCCAAACAATATTTCATACGGCGTTTTATTTTCCAGAATAGGTGTAGGGGTACGATTAATCAAATACGCAGCTGTCAATGCGCATTCTCCCCAAAACCGTATTGGCAAGTTGGCTTGAAATCTCAAAGCCCTTGCCACATTCAATATATGTTGATGCTTTCTCTCCACTCTTCCATTTTGTTGCGGAGTGCCTACACACGATGTTTCAAAAACTATCCCATTAGTCTTAAAATATCCACGTAATGAATTAAACTCGGTACCATTATCACTTCTAACAACTTTGATATCTTTATCAAATTTTCGTTTCACAAGAGCAATGAAATCAAGAAACGTTCGTTCAACTGCCGTTTTATTTGGAAGTAAATGAATCCACACACCTCTTGAAAAATCATCTACTATTGTTAAAAAATATTGTGCTCCACAAGACGATGTAGCCCTATAAGGACCCCATAAATCTATATGAATCAACTCAAAAATACAACTGGATTTACTTAGACTACTAGTAAAGCTACTCCTATGTTGTTTCGCTCTTGGGAAAATATCACAAACTTCATTATGCTTCTTCAATCTACTCACACCCGGCAACCTTTGCAATACTTTTTCTGATGGATGTCCCATTCGTCGATGCCACAGCTCGTATGATTCTCCACTGACTGCCATAACTTCAACTCGAGGCACACCACAGAAAATATACAGTCCACCTTGTCGTTCACCCATTCCAATCACCTTCCTCGTCAACCGGTCCTGTATAAGACATAAACTGTTAGTACATTGTACCGTACACATTAATTCATCAATAAGTTGTGTGACTGAAATTAGGTTACAAGTTATTTGAGGCACATAAAGCACATTATTAAGTCTCAAACCGCCCTGCAGAATAATAGTCCCTATTTTCTCAGATTGTGCATATTTTCCATCTGGGAGTCCAACAGTACACTCCACAATATCTTTCACATCAATCATGTCATCTCTTCTACACGTGACATGATTTGTAGCTCCCGTGTCAATAATCCAATTCGGTTTAGTTTGCTTACCTTGAAGTTGGGACGTATTTTTCTTTGCATTCAAAAACTCAAGCACCTGTCTGAGTTGTGTTGCGGTTACTCCCATCAAATCTGAGCCGTCTGAGGAATATGGACCATTTGACTGCTTTGTCTCTGATATATTTAGATTATGTGCTCGAACCTGATTGCCCGTTCCTTGTCCTCTACCACCTCTTCCATTCACAAATCCTAGGTGATATACTGGATTCTTCTTTTGCGTATCATAATCTATATTCTTGTCTTTGCTTGATTCTCCATCTCCACCCATTCTCAACGATTTTTTTTTTTTTCAGTTTTCAACCGGCTCGTGATGCCATGTTAAAACTTTGGTAAATTCCTTTCTTAATATATACCACTTACCTTATCAGTCTCAAGTTCGTGACTGATATGGACAATACTTTCCATAGACTGACCACTACGGTCTTGGAAAGTATTACCACTTTCCTTAATACGTATGTACCATGTCGATTCCCCCAATTCTTAAGAGCTTTCTCCATGTTTACAGCCCTTTTGGACCAGGAATTACTTCATTGCCAACTACAATATGGCTAAAAATTATATTAGGGAAAGCGATTATGTTGCGTTGTACCCATGAATTTGCATAGTCTTGGTCGACAGCAATCTTTTCGATCTCTTCATTGAGGGTTCCCATAGATATAATGAATGTTCCGTCTGTACGGTTAAAATAATTTAGGATAACGGTATTTGGCGAGAATAGACGGAATCTCCAAACTACTTGTCTTAGAGGGTCTAGACCTTTATCTGGTGTTGGAAGATATTCTGCTTGTGTTCCATAGTTCAAACCAATGTTGCATTCGGGATCATAGGCCCCTGCTGAGTAAATTGAGAAATAGATGACAACATGAGTTTAGGCTAAAAGTATAGATGCAGTGATAAAAATTACTAGGTAATAGATACCAGTAACCTAAATTCTAAACTCTCAAAAAAAAAAAATTGTTAAAGATATTTGTTAAACAAAAACAAAAGGAAAAAGAGATGAACATAATATGAAATGTACGTACCTCTGGTGAAACTAGTGTACTGAGTGATGAAGAGAGAACAAGCAAGACAGATAAAAAAGAAACTTTTCATTTCTGCTGTTTTTTTTTTCTAATCGTATTATTGATCGTGGTTTAATATGAAGCAAAGGTATGAGAAATGGGGAATTTATATGTAAAACTTTACTGAACATTTAGAAAGAATAAAAAAACGTAAAAACGTTTGATTTCGTGATTAATTCTTATTAAATTTGGAGAATTTGAATAGTCAGCTAGTATTTAATTTGGAAAAAATAATGCCATTACTTTGTTTCTTATAAAGGAATTTGGTTGAAGAATGTATCCAACAGTTTCAAAACAAGGCAATGAATTTTGGTTTTGGAAATTCATCATGAATAAGATTTTTAGAGATGATACCGTGCTTAGAAAGAAAGATCATCGCCAACATATTTTTCCATCATAGTCACAAGAATATGTAAAGAAGAAAAAGGAATGAGTTGTAATTTAAGAATTTAAATATCTGATTCCAAATATGAAATTCAGATCCTTTAACTAGTTTTATAATCCAAACTAATATGGAGTTACCAATGGCAAATTATTACTATGTATTGTATTTTTACGCATG
This sequence comes from Papaver somniferum, assembly GCF_003573695.1. NCBI lineage: Eukaryota > Viridiplantae > Streptophyta > Magnoliopsida > Ranunculales > Papaveraceae > Papaver > Papaver somniferum. Next base: position 2,312,725 of record NC_039363.1, read on the forward strand.
GCGAATATAAGTTGGCTAATATTTTATTTCGTGCGGCCAATAAAAGTTTGCTAAATTAGCAAGATAACTTGAATCTTTTTAATTGGGAAGATGAAAATATTTATGAGTTTTCATATACTCTTGGTCCTGTTGGATAAATCTTGATTCCAACTAGTCCATTTATTTAACTAAACTCTTTAACTTGACTTCTTGCAAACCTAGCTAAAAATCCGAACTGAAGGACATTTGAGGGACTAAGCCAGGCTGCGGTGGTCACCTGATTAGTTACCTTAAAACCATATTTTGAGGACCACGGTTTTTTTTGGAGGGACCATGATTTCAATTTTAGGTGGACATTTAGAAATAAAGTGAAACTATCCCTTATCACATATTTTAGTTAATGATCAAAACACCCTTGTGTTATTTTAATTTTATTTATTATTTTAAATAATTTTTTTTGAGAATACTTTTTTTTAAACAAAAATTGTAACTTTTTAGAAATTCTTATTTTTCATTTTTTTAAATATTTTCTATAAGAATAGGGTTTAAAGTTTTTAACAAGAAATTGGCGGGGAGCGTCGCTACAAATTGCGCTTCAACATCCTTTTTTAAAGAACACGTGATTGTAGGACATAAAAAACAATTGGGGAAGTAATTTGTATCCCCCGATTGGTTTTTATATCCCTCAATATCGCGTTCTTTTTAAAATTTTATTTTTCCAATTTCAATTTTTTTCCTCTTTTTTAATAGCTTTAGTTCGACATGTGCAAATTCACAAATATTTTTTGTGCAAAACCTTTAGCTATATGGAAATTCGGAGGTATTTTCCAACAAACCTATTGCTTTTAATTTATTTTTGATTGAAAAAATCGATTAGAAATCATCAAATTAGGTTTGAAATGTTAGTTACAGAGTAATTTTAGGTTAGGAGTAGTTTAAAAAAAAAAATTCTAACCGAATTCCATGAGACATAAAACACCAAGAACACGATCGGTTTGAACGGAAAATTTCTAGTTCGGTCCATTCGCAATTTTTTTAGAAAATTTTTACTTAGCCAAACTCCTATCTGAAATACACTGAACAGGGTTCGGTTATATTCATAAAAATCTTTGCATACCGAACTTTCAGTTTTGTGTGTTCGCAAAAGTTTTAGAAATCTTTGCATACCGAATTCCTATCTATAAAGAGTCTTTTATATATTTTCTCTTAACCGAACTTCAAGTTCGACTAGATTTTATTATTTTTCCCTTAGCTGAATCACATACAAAAAAATCCAAAAAAATAAATAAATATTTAAAAAAAGATACTTAAGAAATTTGAAAAAAAATAAAAAAAATAAAAAATAAAAATTAATTAAATATTTATTTAATTAATAAAAGGGTAACTTAATCATTTTCAGCTTTTAGGTCACCCCTTATAATCATAGGGAAGGTGGCCTAATCAAATCATGGTCCCCTCAGAAAAGTCATGGTCCCCAAAAAATCGTCCTGCCTACCATGAAGGCATTGTTGAGTTACCGGCTTGACTTTTGATTCAGCCCACGTAAGACTTGCTTAAGAGGCTTCCTAAGACCATCGTTCAATAGTTGTTTGAGAATGGTTGTTTTACCTTTAAGAATCTCCTCACACTTTTATTCCAACACTATTTCACACGTCATTTTTATAAATAAAAATAAAACGATTACGAATTTGAAGGTAATATTTTTGGGAATATAATCCTCTTACAAAGCTCTATAGTATCACCAAAAATGAGTTTATTCCGAAATGTATAACAATAAAGTTACCAATTAGATCTATCAATGTTGATTTTTTTGATGAGAGATTTACTTTCAAATCTAGAAATAGTGATGATTCTATACCTAGTATTGATTCTGAAACTAGATCATAAGAACCTAGAAGTGAAGAAACTAGGCTCACTGAAGTTGAAAGCAATAAAAGATCTAGTACTAAGACACAAGATCCTGATTTTTACTTTTATGCAATAGGAAGAACCTTGTAATTTACAAGAGACATTTAGTTCTTTAGAGTCTAGTTTCTGGAAAGAAGCTGTAGATAATTAATGAGATTTTCATATGTCTAACGGAACTTGGCTTGAAAATGAAACTCAAACTTGTGGGAACAGTAGCTAAGTACAAGGCTAGATTGGTTGTTAAAGGATTAGGCAACGAGAGAACGTAAATTTTTTGATACTTATTCTCCTGTTACTAGATGAACTTCTGTACGTGTTTTTTGATTGTTGTTGCTCATAATTTTGGTATTCACCGAGTGGATGTTAAAACTGTTTTTTTAAATGGCGTACTACAAGAGGAGATTTACATGGCACAACCTGAAGGTTTTTTATTTCATTGACAAAAAAAGAAAGCATGTAAGCTAGAAAAGTCTCTTTATGGTTTTAAACAAGCTCTTAAAAACTGACATGAGAAATTTGGTAACTTAATGACTTAAAATAATTTCAAAAAAAATGAGGGTGACAAATGCATCTGCTATAAATCTGAGAATGATGTGTGTGTAATTGTTTACTTGTGTGTAGATGATTGTCTGTATCTGAAAAGGACCACAAACTTACGTTTATCCTATGAAAGGTATCCCGCAGTCCTTCAAGTGTTTTGTGATATGCTGATTGGAACATCCTTTCAGATGATTCCAAGAACACCGGTGGATATGTTTTCAGCATTGCTGGGGGCTATATCTTGGAAATCAAAGAAACATATAATAATATCCCAATCTACAATGGAGGCTGAATAGATGTCACTTGCAGCAGCTAGCAGCTAGTGGAGAGGTGGGATAGCTGAAAAGTTTGTTATGGGACATTTCGATAGGGAAAAACTGATACCAACAAAAGTTTTTGAGATACCAATCGACTGTCATCTGGGATTTAAATGTCTGACAATTCACTAAAATGTCTTTTATTGCAAATAAAGCATCTCAAAAGAAAAAAAATCAATAAAATTGAACTTGTATTTTCTTGATGCGTAAAAGCAAGATCCTTTCGGTTTTTTCACTAACCACATATTTTATGTAGATATATTTTTTTTCTTTAAATAGAAATATATTATTGGAAACAGAGCTGGCTAAGATGTATGTAGACATTACAGTCATGGTTTTGCGGTATAATAAGAAAGCACACATTTCTTAAACATCACTTGATTTATATATTTCCTAAGTTACAGCGTCCACTCCATTTAGGCCAGTCTACATGATATACTTCTGATAAGTCAGGTCGATAGATTCCAAAATTTCTTTCAACTCCTTCAGGTTTTAGATTTTCGTTATACATGGCAAATATATGCGTCTTCATAGCGTGTTGTGGTCTCTTCGGCGTCCCTGATTTCATTTGTGTAGCGATCAAATTGTTAACATAGATCCGAGCATGTTCTACAGTCGTTATATCACCGTTCCCAGCGGATGGCCAACCGGTTTCACTCACAACAATTTCAACATCTGGTCCTTGTGCTTTCTCTACAGCCCAAATCAATGAATCGACCATCGCATAAAACAAATTGTTGTATTGAAGATCTCCATCTTGAACAACAATATCAGTAGTATTGAACAATGCATAGTCCAGCCTAATGTCTGCAGGATTATTAGCGTAGGCGAAATAAGGGTAAACATTTATAAACAGTGGGTAACCCCCGGTTTGTAAGAAATGTACGACGCCTCTCATTACCGTCATAGAATCTTCCCGGAATTCCCCAGCTGAAGGTGGGTAGGACGTTCCAAGCACATTCATGGACACCGATGTAGTTACGTATATATCATGTCCAGTACACTCCTTTATAGCTTTCTCCATGTTTATCATGGCTTGAACGACAAAATTAGCTATTGGACCAGGGATAACTTCATTGCCAACAACGATGTGGCTAAAAGTTATCTCTGAGAAAGGAACTATGTTTTGTTGTACCCATGAATTTGCGTAGTTCTGGTCGACCGCGATCTTTTCGATATCTTCATTGAACGTTCCGATAGACAAGACGACTATGCCGCTGTCAGAACTGTTAAGATAATTTAGGATAGCATGATCCGGCGAGAATAAACGAAGTCTCCAAACAACTTGTCTTAGAGGGTTTAGTCCTTTGTCTGGTGTTGGAAGATTGTCTCCTTGTGTTCCATAATTCAAACCAAAATTGCACTCCATGTCATAGGCCCCTGCAAATTAAATTGAAAAATAGTTTAAATCTTAAAAAAAAAAAAAAAAAAAAAAAAAAAAAAAAAAAAAAAAAAAAAAAAAAAAAAAAAAAAAAAAAAAAAAGGAAAAATCAACAAGTAAACAAAGGATCAAAGGAAGAAGAGATGAAGGTACCTCTAGTGAAACTACTGTGCTGAGTGAGGAAGAGAGAAAATGAAAGACAAATAAGAAAGAAACTTTCCATTTCTGCTGTTTTTTTCTGAATCTTAACGACTGTGATTTAGTGTGAACAAGGTATGAGAAATGGGGAATTTATAATATGAGATTTACAGAATATTTAGAAAGAAATTAAAAACGTAAAAACGATGGATTTCATAATTAATTCTAATTAGATTCTAAGAATTTGACTAGTCATTTAGTGTTTTGTATTAAAGTTACACAGCAATTATTATTTATTTTTTTCGTATGGAGAAACTTGGCTGTACGTATACAGCAGTTTCGAAGCAAGGTCATCAGTTCATGACTAAAAGCAATGAATTTTGCTCATAATAAGTAATAGAGATAATGCCGAGCTTTGCATAGAAACTAAGTTCACCGCCAACATATGTTGCCATCATAGTCAAGAGAATTGATTTATATAAAGAAGAAAAAGGAATGAGCAAAGTTTGTACAATTTAAGAACTTAAATATCTGATTCCAAATGTACGAGATTCAGATCCTTAACTATTGTTGTAATCCAAACCCTAGTTAGCAATTCGTGGTACGGGCAGTAGTTTGGGACGGCGTACTATGTGAATTATAAGGATTCGGATAAGTCGGATTTGGTAAAAAAAAATCTTATAAAGGGTTCGTTGTTCGGACAGTAGTTCGGAACGGCATACATACGTGTACATTCATTTTATAAATGTGGGTTCGGCATTTAAAATTCGGCTTATATATATAATAAATTGATAAGTATTATAACCTCATTGCGAGACTAATTTTATTTGTATATGATTTACAAGATGGAAAACAATATTGTAGCGTGATTATTTAACAAGAAGTAAATAATTTAATCGCATAAATATATTATAAAATTAGTTTATAGACTTTTAAAAAGAAATCAATGCGTAAAATACTTGTTAAACAATTACTAATAGAAAATTTTAACTGAATAATTGTATTTAGATATAAAATATATACAAAATCAAACAAAAATCGATCAACAGAATTCAGGTCAGAGAGTTACCTATCGGAGTTCTAGTTCGGAAATATCATTCGGATTCAGTCAATTCGGATACGTTCGCGGATCATTCGTGAGGTCCATAGAATCCGCTAACTAGGTCCATAGTTCAAATAGTTCAGAAATGTCATTTAAATTCGGTCAGTTCGGATACGTTCGCAAATCATTCGTGAATGATTCCGAGAATTACTAACTAGGGTCCAAACTGATAAATTCCTTCGCCATCTTCATGTGGATTATCAATGGCCAATTATTTAGTACCAATGTATTCTTACGCGTGGCCAACATAAATTGGCTAATATTTTTATTTTAAGAAGAAAAATAACAAGGGCTGTAATATGGAAATATATGAATATCTAATTGGAAATGTGGTTCTGTGATATCTAATCCCAAATATGAGATTCGGATCCTGAATTGTCATAATCCAAGCTGATTAAATGCCTTGGCTATGCTAATACAGAATAACCAATGACAAATTACTGCGTATCTATTCATGAAAACTTCCTATTAAATTACCTGTTGAATCAACTTTTGAATCCAATTAGTCCGTTTATTTAACCCACTAAACTCCTTAACTTGGATTCTTGAAAACTTAGCTAAAAAGTTCGTCGAATATGCCCGCACAAAAGGACATTTAAGGGGCTAAGCTACGGTGCGTAGGACAACTCCTACGATATGGAGGTAAAAATATCCATAACTTAAGGAGTATCCATATATATGCGGACCATTGATAATTAATGTAGTTAAAACCCATTATGTGGAAAAGATCAAAAAATTAATCCAGCCGGTCCCTTGTCGTCCAGATTTTTGGGAAAGAAAAAGAATCTCTAAAGATTCATCCAACTGCTCCATGAACAGAAGAGATGAGTTTGAATGTAATTCCAAATATTTGCAGTAGCAACGCTTATGGCTGTTGCAAATTTATCAGAAACCGTTGCAATAGCTTAAGTGTATATATAATTATATTCTTCGTAAAATTTGGAACTCCTGTCCGGTTTTGGAGTGGCCGGATGGAAAAAGACACTTATTACATCCGGTCATTAAGTGACGGGATGGGAGAAAAATATATAAAAAAAAAGTTAAATCCGGATATTTAATGTCCGGATGACATATCTGGTCATCCAGTGATCGGATGGACTACTCCACATCATACTCCATACATAAGTGGAGTACCATATGGATTTCGGAAAGGTATGGACCTAAATTCTATCCACAGTAGCATTTTTTATCCATAAAATGTGGATCATCACAAAGATATGAATGATTTTTTGCTCCATAGGAGTTGCCCTTATCTGACTGGTTCCCTATCCTGTCCACCACCATACAGGCGTTCTTGAGTTGTGGGATTGAATTATTATCTCAGCCAACGTAAGACTTGCTTAGATGGATTCCTAGGTCCGACAACCGAAGCCCTTTAGTGCTGAGCAAATCAGGATAAGGCTAGAGACATCCTATCTCGCAGACAGCCTATCTCATAAAAGTATAGCAGATTTTATGCCGGCTCGTCAAGCCTGGGCAACCTACACAAGGCATGTACAAATCCTTGGAACATTCTGTGCCGAGGGTGGAACCAGGAGTTGACATACTATTCTAGTAGGATTTATCCGTTCGAGAAAGAAAGATCCAGGCAGCGGGGTTACAGGGGAGTCCCCTTTCACGATCTTGCTGCCTGCATAGCTACAGGAGGAAGTTCCTTCCTTCATAATATGCCAGTATTGTTTTATGTTTTCACAACTTCGAGGGACAATGCTCGATACTTTACCCATAGGTAGGTGTATGAACCAAACGAGTTATTCCTGGAGATGAATCTGGGAAGATGCTGAAGAGGTAATCGGGCTTGTCGTTCGCCGCAAGAAACGTATTGTCTATCAAGAAACGGTCGTCCCTTGTAGAACAAGCCATCCAAGCCTTTTAAGTCCAGGCGAGCACGAGCACCATGTACAAGTTGTTCCAAGAGGACATGATGTGCGCGAAAGATCTATCTTACCGACGATAGGTAAGATTAATCAACAAACCTGGGGAACACCACTGATACCTTCGCGATAAATAGGTAACACAGGAACCAAAAGGGAACACTGGACAGACATGAGAGGCAGTAGGGCTTGTCGTTCTCCGCTAGGTGTGGAGAGCGAGCAAGCACCCAGTTACCAAAAACCACTCATACGCCAACACGTATTGTCCATTGAGCAACAACCGTCTCGGAAAGAACTAGCAACTCAAGTCAGTGATGACAAGAGAAACACGAGCTCCCGATACATATCATTCTGAACGGGAACGCTGTGCGCGAACATATGACTTCCTAGGTCCATCGTTCAATAATGTTTTATGATCATTTTTGTTTTAACCTTTATATGTGAAAATGCTTTTGAAATATGAGTTTCAGTAATTTTAATTTGCATTTTGCTGACTCTTAAAGGAAACTTGTAGTTTTTGGCGTGTTAAATGGTCAAATTAAATTTTATAGGGTGAGTTAATCATTGTTTAATGTATAAGAGTGTGACTACGAAGGACAGATACCGTTGTGAAATATAGTAAATAAAGTTGTTGGGTGATGATATCAGCGACCTAAGTTCGAAACTCATCACCATTAGGGTGTGAGGACTTTTTCTGTCTATTCCTAGCTACCTGCGCTTTTAAGTAATAAATCTTTTTGAGATTTAAACTTTAACATAACCTCGGGGCTTTAATCGAGTTTTTCTTTTAAACAATATCCGTGCAGGGGGGGGGGGAAATTACATTAACTCGTTGTTTTCTGGAGAGAGAATTTGCAGAAATAGGTTATAAGAGCAAGTTCAGTAGGACTTGGCAAAGAGGTGTTCACGTGGATGGGAAAACTCGATTTCGAACCTCTTTATATCTCCAAAACCAAGCTATCAGAGAAACTTTTTCCACCGGCTAATTTTCTTTTGCTCAGATCTGCTTCTTTGGAGCGGATGTTAGCAGGTGACCCCACTGAATCCTTTCAATCTTTACCTTTTTGCTCTGATATTTCCTTTTAACTGGTTTAAGTACTTAAATATTAGGTATTAGTTTGGATTTGCTTGTATTTTTAGATCAAATCTTATATATTTATACTTCTTTCATTGATCTAGACTTATTTAGGTAGCAGTCTTAGTTTCTATTTTGGGTTTTTTTTATTAGGTATTTTACGTTCGGTTTCTTATGAAGTTAATCAAGAACAACAACATCAATGGATTTTCAAAATCAGTAGAAAAATCATCATTAAAGTCAATAACAACAACAAAATTACCAAAGACACTAGCAAAAACAAAGCCTCCGACAAAAAATGGATATAGAAAACCAACTTTAAGACACCGATTCATCCCGTTTCCTGCCCAAAGGAGCCGATTTTGCGTATTTCTGCTACTTGTATTACCTTATGCTTAATGAAAACCGTGATTATTGGTGGAATCTATGAGTTCCTTTATACCACTATCATTTGTGTTACTATATTTATGAAAAAAATCTTGAGAAATGGTTGGGTCAATTGATCCTAACATCTCTGGTGTATGCAGATTAGTTAAAAGGTGTGTATGGCTTAACTTTATCCTAAACCAGGCCATTTAAACATTTTATGAATAGGCATGAGGTGGTTAGATGTCTTTTTCAGGTTAAGAATCGTATCTATGTTGATGTATGGTCCGAAAGTGTATGTTGTCAGGTTGATGATTGTTGTTTGTTTGATTTTACTAATTCTGATGAATGTATTTGGTTCGATCCTGTAACTTCTGTAACTCATCTGATTCTAAATTGGATTATTATCAATATTAAAGTTTGAGACTAGCCTCTTTTATATAAAAAAAAATGAAAAGGCAAACTTGATTTCTCATAATATAAAAATAATCTTTAAACACCGTTTGAGTCTCGAATTCCTTCAGTCGAGTCAAGTTCCAATGATAACAATTATTTTCTAGCAACAAAAAAGTTGCTAGATTTTCAATCCCTATAAGTAACAAATTTCTTTAAGCACTCAATTCACACCAAATTCAATTTTTTGTACAATTTTTCTCCACTAAAGATCCTCGTATTTGTTATTCAACTTCTCTAAATTTCTCAATAAAAATGTCTAAATCTCAAAATATTTGGTGAAAAAAGAAATAGAAAACCACTTAGAAAGAAACCTAGTCTACCTATACCGACGACACAATCAATTATTGTCAATAAATTTCCCATATTGAAAACATCATAACAATTTTTATTTGTATCATTGGAACATTGGTGTTATATTATACACACAATATCACGTATTTTGATTATAGTTTACATGTAATTAACACAAAGATATATATGAAATAACAATGTTAATGTCTTTAAAGGAATAACATCATTAGTTTCCTGTTTGGAATAACTTGCATATTGGGAAATGATATTTCATCTGACCAAAAATGTTTGGTCAATAAAAGACGGATTTAGATATATGAACTTTCACGGTATTTTCTTATTACAAGAGATAAAGAACAATAATTTTGGAAATGGTGGAAGTTTGAATCCGAGTTTAGAGATATTTGTATAAAACCAGTTACTCAATAATAATCCTGATTCGGATATATATATATATATAAGGGGCGCAAGACGGAATAGATGTTGCGAAAGTTTCCACTTTAGCTTTTCACGATCGAAAATGAAAAAAAATGCAAATTTAAAATGAGATCCAATATTTACACATAAAAAAAAGTTGTTATCCGGTGTTATATTCGTATATCAAAATTATTAAAAACATCTCCAACACCAAGGGTCATTTTAAAAGATATGCCACTAATGATTGAAGGATTTTTGATGCAAAATTTCATCTAAAGCGTAAGGATACTCTTTATTACTACTAAATAGTAAATATAATTCCACTTGCCTAATCTTAATGGCGCATCATCAAATCTGTGTACAAATTTAATCCACTTAAGGTAGTTTTTAACTAAAAGAGTCAAGTTGGTAGACAGTTAAACACGCACGAATAGTCCACAAACAAAAAGTTCTATTAAGACATCGGCTTAGGAATTTTGTTAACCTTACCATAAGATGTTACGAACTTACAATCATCGAAACACCTTCACCCCTTGGGCCTTTTATTTAACCGTAAATCTGGAGAACATTACACCGCGGTTTTGCAGAATAAACAGTTTCACACCTCTCAACGATTCCCAATATCACAAGATGCAGTAGGAGGCCAGTTAACATGATATACCTCTGTTAAGTCCGGGCGATAAATCCCGAAATTTCTTTCCACTCCTTCGGCCTTTTTATTTTCATTAAACATTGCGAAAATATGCGTCCTCATAGCGTGTTCTGGTCTTTTTGGTGTCCCTGATTTCATCAATGTAGTAATCATATTGTTAATGTACATTTTAGCATGTTCTACCGTGGCCACAGCTGTGTTCCCAGCTGAAGGCCAACCAGTTTCACTCACCACAATCTCAACATTTGAGCCACCTGCTTTTTCAACTGCCCAAATCAGCGAATCAACCATAGCATAAAACAGATTCTTGTATTGAAGATTTCCATCTTGAATAACAACATCAGTAGTGTTGAATAATGCATAGTCCAACCTAATCTTGGACGGGTTACTAGCATAGGCGAAATAAGGATAAACGTTAAGAAAGAGTGGGAAACCCTGGTTTTGCAAGAAACTAACGATGCCTCGCATTATTTGTATAGAATCGGTGGTAAAAACCGCGGCAGAAGGTGGATAGGACACCCCGAGCACGCCCATCGCCACCACCGTGGTCACTTTGATAGACTGCGGGACACCACTTTGCTTCACAGCAGAGTTCATGTTTATCATGGCCTGAAGGACATACTTAGATACATTTGTACGTATCATTTCATTCCCGACTACTATATAATTGAACTTTACCCTCGGGTACCTAACTATGTTTGTGTTCACCCATGCTTTTGCAAAGTTCGGATCCTTGGAAAGGTTTTCGATATCCTTATTAAGTGCACCAATGGCGATTGTAAATATACCTTGTGTACTGTTAAAATAATTTAAGAGGTCAGGATTTGGATCGAAGAGACGGAACCTCCGAACTCTCGTTTGTAGTGGGTCTAATGCTCTGCTCGGAGGTGGAAGATTGTCACCTTGTGTTCCATACGCCACACCGATGTTGCAATCAATATGGTAATTCCCTGAAATATATAGATCGAAAAATGTAAGTAATGTAAACAAATTCGTCGATATCCTACGTGTTTAGAATCTCGTCGTCTTTAAGAAAAGAACAGCAAAAAAAATTAATGTATAAGGAAATAAAGTGTACCTGCAATAGCAAAACCAGTAAAGAAAGAAAATGAAGCACAGATGAGAAAGAAAGCATTCATGAATCCCATTATAGCATGTATTTTTTCGAACAAAATAAGTAGCAATGACTGATATGTAAATCAAAGTTAAGAATTACGGAATTTATAGATAAAAAACTAACGAGAAATTAAATTACATCTGAAACGTGTCTTGGATTCTATGACTACTGGATCAGAGATTTCAATTATTCATATATTGTTTTATGCCAATTAATACATTTGTTTTCTTTGTTCAAAAGAAAGTTGTTAACAGTTGTTGTTCATTGAGAAAAAAAATTTCCAATGGCGATTAGGTGACCAAATGTGAAGCTGTTTATGGAACCCGATTTAAAAATAATAATTTGGACTTTTAAAAACCGTTTTATATATCTTTTACCCTTGAAATTAGATTTTTAGCAACTATTTTGGCCAAACGACTCGTTGAGTCCCACAAACATATCACGAACATAATATTATTAACCGTTGACTATTTCATTTAAATGACCCAGTACTCCGGTATATTTCTACTGGACAGTCAAAAATTCTATTGTTGACCGTTGATTAAATAGTGTCGATTGTTGTTGACCATGAACATGAGTTAAGTTGACTAGTCAATATTTCGGATGCACTATTAATGCACTCCAAAAAATGTTCCCACTGCATTCATCGTGCAGTCGTGTATAGGGACATCGGCGTTATTTTTTTTATTATATTTTTTTCTTTTGATAATGTATGTTGTTTTTGGAATTAAGCAATATGTCGACCATGTACGCAAAATTGGACAATTTTTAGGTCTTTTTTTGACAAAAAACTTCCATCTAGTTGATGAGTCTGAAAAGCTAAAATAAGAAGTCTTTGAAAATTTGTTAATTTGGCGGTAAGTTTATTTGGAGCCAAATTTTGCTCATCAAATATTTATCTTCATTTTCCAAAATTTATTTTGAAACGCATGATTTCAAATTGATTGTGAAGAACATTAGGAGCGCGAAACGTTGAAATTTTTTATGAAATATTATCAGTGATAAAACGATAATAGAATGAAAATCCCTCTCTTTCTGAAATTGCTTCACTCTACCGAATGTAAGATGAGCATTGATCTAAAATGATTAACGCTCACATCGAATGCAGTCGTTCTAAATCTAGTTGATCATATAGCTTTATCTAGACTGTAAATAACTAAATGCCATGATAGTTTAAACTCCGTGATTTCTAAACACGGGTAGGAGTTTCCACTAAAAAATGAAAGCGTAATTGGAGGATACCTCCACAAATTGTGGATACTGAAAGTTAAAAATGGGTTGTATTTTGGTTACGGGATCCTTTTTTTAGGTGTGAAATAGATATATATCCTAACCCTAATAAAAATTTTAAAAAATAAATTAAAAACCTAGTATTTTTTTAGTATCTACGCTTCACTTTTCTTCTCCATCAAAAAATTCACACAAATCATGATGAATGACTTTTGATTTGAGTTAAAAAAAAAATCATTTTGAGTAGCGATACAAATTATGATAATAAAAAAGATTTGTATCAAAACCATCTACGTTATCAAAAAAGAATCGAAATTTTATTTAAATAAAAATAATCGAATTTGAATTTCAGTAGAAGGTTAATGGTCGATATTGTTTAGTCGGATGAATAAAATACCGTAAGTCCAGTCGGTATTGTTTTGTCGGATGAATATAATACCTATTGTTTTGTCGGATGAATACAGTACCAAAAGTTCAGTCGGTATTGTTTTGCCTGATGAATGCAATACCGACTGTGGCTCTGTGAACGTAAAATTTGATTGACTTAGTCTTTGAATTGAGATTTAATTTGGGTTTTTTCATAGATGAAAGTTTGATTCTCTACCAAAGATTACAGATATGAGTCATTAAAATCACCTTAAGCACCTTCTCATATCATACAAATCTTCCAAATTTGAACTTCTTTTTCATCTAATCAAACACACTTGGATAATCGGCATTCCAATTACTTCATAATGTATTTTTTTTAGTATCCTCAATTTATGAAGGTATCTCCAATCCTGCCTTTTAAAAACAATCTTTGCGGTTTATTGCTCTTTCTCTTCGCGATATACTTGTAATTGATATCCTTATTTGTATTAAAATTTTGATTATTTTGATATTATTATGTATTTTCTATTTTGATTTGAATGAATTAAAATTTGTTAATTGACCCAAAAAAAAAATATATTCGGAATTTAATTTGCTCCCTTAATAAAGAATTCTTGACATGGAGTGAGAAATTGACAAACAATTAATGTCAGGTCTTCCACTCCAATTCTTCACCAAGCTTATGTACCTTCCTTCACTTCAAGCCCCGCTAACCTTCTCCACGGAAGTTGACATGACTGGGCCTGTTGGTCCGTCGCACTCAGCTCGGATTGAGGACCACGTCACAAATAAATTCTGCATTCACATTTTATATGAACCAAAAATGTACAGCAACGATTTCCATCTTTCTCGAAGTCGGCGGTATATTCAGATGAACTCGGGCTGTCCTAGAGCAACTCACATTCACATTTACATTTCATCTCAAAATCCTTATCAGCCTGCCTCCATTTTTCAAAGGAGTACGGTCCGTATGTTGGACGTGATACATTATAATGGTTGAGAATTTTACACGTTTCCCTTCATTACACGTCATAAAATTTGATTCGCACAGCTATAGAGTGACCGAAGAAGATCCGAGAATGGCATCATGTAATACGTCACATAAAATCGGCTTACAAATTATAGAAAAAAAATGAAATAATTCTTCACTGGATTCTTCCTTGTCACCGGCACACACTCTGTATATACACCTTGTGTCTGGACTCGGCAGAAATAGAAATAGCAAAAGAAATCTTAACCAGTCAAAAACGGCGTTACCAGCGACGGCAGAGACTCTTATCAAGTTCACCTTTTTGATGTTAAACAAGGAGCTAAGTTGCTTGTAAAAGAACATGAGACTGATAAAAAATGTTTGAATAAGAGGTTATTTTCCGACCTCTAATCAAAAAAGGTCAGAAGTATTTTTGTGAACACAATTTCTAAAAGTCAACAGTTGTGAAGATATTTTTATATATATATATACATATATTTTTATTTATTTATTTATTTATTATTTATTTTTTTCGCATGACTGGCCTAGTGTTCCATATGCCACGCCGACATTGCAATCATTACCTCTTTTTCTTTTTTCTGATTGATAAAACATTACCTCTTCACACTGATACTTTTCAAGTATATAGGAGAGCTCATATGCATCGTGTGTGTGTGTAACATGTGAAATGAGTATTGATCTGGGCTATTCGTGTATAACAAACTTAAACCGTGAATGTCATCATCAATTGAACAGTACGTCCTCAAATCAGAAGTTAAGTCATGAATATGATTTCCCTTGGAATTTTTCCCGGTTGTTTCCCTTTTTAATGGAAACCAGATTTTGTGCCCGTGCTACGTTCGGGTATTTTTGTTTTTTTAGTCATATTTTTATTAAGTGTCGTGAGGTTTATGCATTTTTTATTTGGTATTGCATGGTTTTGCCCCGCCTGTAGCGTTCCTTTTTGATTAGGAGTGGTTTCGTCTCGCCTTGTTCCGATTTGACTTGGTAAAGTTTTGTTTCGCCTCTTCTCCTCCCGATTTGATTTGTTAAAGCTCGGCTTCAGCTTCGCCTCGCCACGTCCCGATTTGATTTGGTATGATTCGGCTTCGCCTCACCCTGTCCCGATGCATTTGATGAACCTAGTAATCGATAATGCAAGTAGTAACTTCTCTTGGGACATCATAATCTAGACCGTGTGACTTTAATTACGATATGAATCAAAATTCTAACTTTCGTATAAATTACAGAAAACTATACTGACTTTTAAACAAATCAATATCACAGATAATGCAATATCATATATTAGGAGTGGTTTCGCCTCGCCCTGTCCCGATTTGATTTGATAAAGCTTGGCTTCGCCTCGTCCCGTCCCGATTTGATTTGGCAAAGCTCGGGTTCGCCTTGCCCTGTCCCAATGCAGTTAATGAACCTAATAATCGATAACGCCAGTAACAACTTCTCGTGGGACATCACAATCTCGACCGTGTGATTTTAGTTACGATGCATCAAAATTCTAACTTTCATATAAATTACAGAAAACTATACCGACTTTTAAATAAATCAATATCATAGATAATGTAATATCATAAAAATGTTTTACTAAGGCCAGACACTATCATTCTGAACCTTTTCCCTTCCCTGAACAGTCTCCAGGTAATTCCAAAAACTGTTGCTACTGTTTTACCACTCCTATCTTGGACTGCACCTTGTACCTGTAAGATGCTAGTGCATTTAGAATTTTTATCCATCAGTAATTTATCCGGAGTTGTTTCCTCATTTTGATGCCAGAGCCAAACTCCACTTATACGCCATCAAATAAAAAAGAGGAATGCGTCTTTGCTATCCCGGAAAAACCGAAGGATTCTTCAAGTTTTTCATATATTGGTATGAAGGAAATGAACAGAATTTGTTATCCCCTCCCATTAAGGACGTCAAAGGATAGTGCTACTGCCAAACTTTGAAACAAATAAAACGGATTATAGGTGCGAGGGGGAAGTACCTGATACCCTATCTCTTTTGCTTCAATTATCACATCAAGTCTAGAGGACTCTTGTGTAATCTGCGCACATCACCAGCCCTGTAGTGAATACATACATAGAAGTAACGATCTCTTTATGATTTTTTCTCATTTCAAGATGAGAAATTACGACACCATCACGATCTTCTCTTGTATTCTAAACCGTAACTGGACGTATACAACCTGCTCTTCATATAACCCCATACAACCACCACAACTCATGGGAAATACCTCCACAGATAAATTCAGCAACAGCTCTTGCACACAGGCTCAACTAACAACACCTGAGCTTGAAATGGTGATGAAAAGTCATTCAATCATTTGCACGAACATGTAATTCCACGATGTGGAAGTATATAAAACAGAGAAAATATCATATACATGTGATCACGACTGCGTGACTTTCCCTGTGAACTTGAAAGTGGAATACGCGAGATAAAATTTTAAGATGTAATCGATATTATCACGATTCGAGTGAAAAACCCTTTGAAATTTAAGTTTTCTTGCCGCAAGAAAAGAGGAAGAAGAATGATTTTCTCGGATATCTAGGGTCTCATCGTGCATGAGAGAAGAAAAAAAGAGATTGTTTCATGATTGTGCTCCATGATAGTAATAACAGGATCTAAAAGAGAACGCATAAACCGGTGAGCAGAAGGAAGTGGGAGGAAGAGAAGATAAACCGAAGATTTTCTAAACTTCAAGAAGGTGGAGGCGGAGCTAGCTCGAATAATGGAAGAGAGGTTTTGTTTTAGGGTTTGGAACTGTTTTTTTTTAGGTTTCGCAAGAATATTTTTTTCCATTGACCAATCGCGTATCGCCAAGTGTGTTCACCAGGTTTATTGTGAGAACTCTTCTCTCACCCCTCCTGAAATCCAAATTATCTCCTCTCATCGATTGCGGTCCTCGCTTCTCGTTGAGCCTCATGTGAGTTGGGATTTTAAAGGAGTTAGATAGATGAATGAGTGTGCTAGACTGCTAGTAATTCCTGCTGCAGAAACATATTTAGTACTGCACCCGTCTGGGCCTATTAATGTTATGGTGGTGAAAATTGACAAATAATTAAGAAATTCATAAACTGCTCGCATTCAAGACCGCATCAACTGCTCTACAGAGGTTGACATCACTGGGCCTATTAGCACATCTCACTCAACTCTGCTTTTAGAGGACCACGTGACGTTCCATCTCAAAAATCCTTTTCCTTTGAAAAAGATTTCCCTCTTTATGGAAGCGCAGCAGATTCAGAAGAACTCGGGCTATTCTTGCGTTCTCATTTCATCTCAAAATCGTTATGGACGTGCGAATCCTTACATATTTCTTAACGAGCGTATATTTCACATTTCAATCTCTACTCTTAATTTAATTTAAGAAATCATATAATGAAGATCGTGATTCTAAACATAAAGGGTAATGGGACCATCAGTTAAATAATCAACCGATCACAAAAATATGTGAAATATATACTTGTTAGAAAAGTGTGAACAAATTTGGACTCGTCATAGAGTTTGTTTCACACAAGGATGGAGTGACCAAAGAAGATTCCAGAACCGTTTTGCTACATCATGGAATACGTCACATAAAATCGGCTTACAAATTTATACAAAAAAAAAAAGAAAAAATGAAATACGTTCCTCGGTAAAATCTTCCTTGTAACATGCACAGTCTCAAGACTCAGCAAGTAAGACTATGGTAAGACTAAGAGAGAGTAAATTAGTGATTTTTAACCACTCTAATTTAATCTTTTGGTTATATATAATCAACATTCTAGGAATCAAATTTTTACCTTTGATCTTTTGAATCTTCAGAATCCGTACAAAGTTTTAGACGTCCGTGGTTGCATCATCAAACCAACCACAGCCCAAAATTCACATATCCGAATATCTGGTCTGATGACCGCCTTGATCAGACAAGGCCAAAGTTATAAGCATTAGCATGAAATATCTAACTCTTTTAAAATCCTAACTCATATCTCGCTCCACGTTGAATGATGAGTGTTACCGTTGAATTCCTACAATCGCTCATGGAGAAGAGCCATAGTCGCTTAGAAAAGAGGGCCACAGTCGTTTAGAAAAGAATTCTCATATTAAACCTGGAGAGGACACTTGGCGACACTCTATTGGTTGGAGGGGTTAAACCTAAATCTAATCCCATTTAACTAAACCTAAAAGCTTCAATGTTTTTTTCACGCCTGCACTTTTCTTCTCCAAAAAATCACGGTTCTTCTCCACGCCTGCACTTTTGATACCTTTTCCGTGATTTGTTTAACAGGTATACCTAACGTAACCTGGTACAATTTTTGTTCTTTCGCCTCTTTTCTTCTTCTTCTCTCTCTGTTTTCATTCTTCTTCTCTCTTTGTTCTCCTTCTCCGTCTGATTGTTCAGTTTTTACGGCTTTAAGCGATAATCATAGCGATAACACTATACTTGCTACTCCGGATAGTAAAGTCCAACGGTTATCAGTACCATTTCCTTGGACGCAGTTAAGATCGGAGAGGTACACCATCGTCTGTTTATCTTTATTAAATCAGTTAAAACAAATACCATCATATGCACGTTTAAGTTCCAAAGTACCTATATTTTGTGTTGATGTAATCCAACTCCATGTTGTAATAGCACCAGGAAGAGATAAAATATAAGGTGGGTGCATCTTTTGAAAAAATAGACTACCAAATAACCCAACTTTGTTTAACAAGAAGAAACGACCACTCTCAGCTTACACGGTTAAAAGATTGCCTTTACCTACGGTAGCCCCAACGGCCCCTCCCTCGAATCCGATGCTTGCAACTGCAAAGGATAAATATGATACAGATACTAAAGATGAAACACCCACTAAAATTACTTGGTTAACGCGTAATATTTTCGTCTTAACAGTTCTTTTCTGTGAATATATGTATTTCTCTTAGTCCTTTGATATTCAACACTCTGTCATCTTTCTCTTAGCTTTACAGATTACAACTTCCAGGTTCAAGGTACTGTATTCCTACTCCTAAAACTGCAAAATGCCACTTTTTCATTTTCCAGGGATAAGGGTTGAAACTTATTCAAACGATCCAAATGTTGTTATTATGCACGGATCCCAGCAGTGTACTTTAAAAATTTTGTGCGCTTATACTACATGGCATACTACCAGCAAGGACAGTCATGGTATAGGTTCAATGTTTAACCCTAAGTCCTTTGCATGTATCGACGCCGATCTTCTCATTTGAGGTTGAAGATATAAGTAGATTATATGAAGTGGAAGATTTAATAGCAACTGCGAGATGAAACTTAGCTTATATAAAGACAACTCTCTTTATTGATGTTTAGAAAATCTCTCAAAACTAAACACAAGCTCTAATCTTGCTCATATGATCAACCACAACTTTGGTGATCGTATATATATAGAACTATGAATTCCTTTTCCTAGTCCTATTACCTTATTACATGTATTTCCTTTTCTTAGAACTAGATGACTTCTAATTCCCTTAGGATTACATCAATTTCATAATATTGTCCTAACCAGCTTGTTAGTGACTTCTATGTTGAAGTTTAACCAACATTCTCCCTGTTAAGCTTCAACCTTACCCGTGACATATCTTGTACTCCAATCAATTGTCTCATTTATTCAAACTTGATCCGAGCTAATGCCTTTGTCAATATATCTGCTTTCTGCTCAGTTCCTGGTATGTGTTCAACGTTAATAACCTCCTTCTCGATGCATTTCCGTATGAAATGATACCTTTTGTGAATGTGTTTCGTGTTCCCATGAAACACTGGATTTTTAGTGAGTGCAATTGCAGACTTATTATCAATCTTGATGAGAACTTTTCCAGGTTCTCTTCCTTTGATTTCACCCAACAGTTCTTGAAGCCATATTGATTGTTTAGCTGCTTCTGTTGCGGCCATGAACTCAGCTTCGCATGATGACAGAGCTATTGTGTCTTGCTTCTGTGAGCACCATGTGATAGGTGCATCTCCTAGGTAGAAGATATGACCTGTCGTACTCCTTCCATCGTCTTGGTCAATGTTGTGACTGCTGTCACTGTACCCAACAATTCCTTTTGATCCTCCTCGACCATACTTCAATCCACAGCTGATTGTTCCTCTTAGATATCTCAATATCTGCTTTATTACATCACCATGAGACTTGCGTGGACTCTGCATATAACAGCTTGCTACTCCCACAGAGAAAGCCAAATCTGGTCGTGTGTGTAATAAGTATCTTAGGCATCCAACATTTCTTCTATAACTCGTTGAATCAATCTCTGCTTCTTCTTATGCCTTTGAAACTTTAAGTCCAAACTCCATTGGTATCTTAGTTGGATTACAAGTTTCAAGTCCTGCTTCTTTCAGAATTCTCCTTGCATAAGCTTCTTGTTTAATCTGAATCCCATCTACTCCTTGATGGACTTCTATGCCAAGGTAATAAGTGAGTTTTCCGAGGTCTGACATCTCAAACTATGATTACATTTCTCTCTTGAACTCATTGATCACCTTAAGGGAGTTACCAGTCAAAAATAGATCATTTACATAGACTGCAATCACAAGAAGCGTTCCCTTTTCTTCTCTTCTGTATACTGATGTTTCATTAGAGCACTTAACAAATCTGATTTCTCTTAAGATTTGATCTAACTTTGTATTCCAGGCTCGAGGAGCTTTTCTTAGACCATATAGAGCTTTTGATAACTTATAAACCCTATGCTCTTGTCCTTTTACTTCAAAACCTTCTGGTTGTTCAAAATACACATCTTCTCGCAGTTCACCATGTAAGAATGTTGTCTTAACGTCTAAGTGGTGAATTTAGCATGAGTTTGATGCTGCCTCTGCAATTAATAAGCGTATTGTTTCAAAAACTTCATCAAAATATATGCCTGATTCTTGTACATATCCTTTAGCTACAAGCCTTGCTTTGTATTTATTGATAGTATCATCAGCATTCCGTTTTATTTTGAAGATCCACTTAAGACCAATCACTTTTACCCCACCTGTCTTATCAACTAGAAACCAAGTCTTGTTGCTGTTGATTGAAAAAATTTCTTCTCTACATGCTTGTGTCCATTTAGTCGAGACCTTTGCTTCCTGAAAATTCCTTGGTTCATCATTAACAGAAAGTAGCATTATCTCACATTCTTCTGCAGCTTGAAGAACATAATCCTCCAGATATTGTGGCTTTTGTATCTGTCTTGTTGATTTTCGCAGTGGAATGGGTTGAGTTATTTCATCGATCTCTTCTTCTTCTTCTTCTTCTTCTACTTCTTCGTTATTCTCAGTGTTTTCATTATTCTCTTCTTCTTCTTGATTAACATCATTGTTTCCATTGGTATTGATGATTATGGGTCCTTCGCCTTCATCAATTACTTGACCCCATCTCATGTGAAACATTCCTGGATCCCTACTTGGTCCATCATTAGTTTCTTTCCAGTTTCAGTTTGCTTTTTCATCGAATACCACATCTCGACTCACTATCACTCTTTTCGTTGTTGGATTGAATAATCTGTAAGCTTTGGATCCAGGCTCAATTCCTAGATTCACAAGAGTCTGAGATCGATCATCCAGTTTTTTAAGAGTTGCAGAATGAACTTTTGCGTATGCTTTGTAACCAAACACTCTTAAATGATCTATGTTTGGTTTTCTCTTTCGCAAACTTTCATATGGAGTCATGTCTTTCAGAGCTTTCGTAGGTATCCTGTTTATTAGGTATGTGGAGTGTCGTACAGCTTCTCCCCATAGATAATTAGGTACCTGCATATCCTTTAAAGAACTTCTTGTCATCTCCATTAGAGTCCTGTTTTTCCTCTCCACCACTCCGTTTTTTTGTGGTCTATATGGTGCTATGAGTTTCCTTTTGATTCCATTTGACTCACAGAACTTGTTGAACTCTACGGAAGTGAAATCTCCTCCTCTATCAGTTCTAAGCATTTTGACCTCCTCTTTTAGCTCTTTTTCTATCAGATTTCTGAAAGCTTTGAATCTGTCAAATGCTTCACTATTTTCTTTCATAAGAATAGACCACATATATCTTGAGAATTCATCTATAATAACAAATATGTATTTGTTATTTGCAAGGGTTTGTGGTGTAATAGGACCACATAAATCAGCATGAAGAAGCTCTAATGGCTTTGAGGCTCTGAATGTTGTTGCTTTTGGGAAACCTTGACGATTTTGTTTCCCAACTAAACATGATTCACAGATTTTTGCTTCATCATTTATCTGTGGTAGTCCTCGAACCATCTTGTTTTGAGACATTGCCTTTAAAGTTCTAAAGCTTATGTGTCCTAACCTTGCGTACCACTTCCATGTCTGATCTTCCAGTCTCATATTCAGACATTCCAATCATGAGACTTATCTTGTAGAGTCTATTCTGTGAGCGTGAGACTCTAACTAAAAGTCTTCCACTTGGGTCATGAACTGTTAGATAATCTTGTCGCATTCTAACATCACATCCAACTTCTGTAGCTTGTCCTAAACTTAGAATGTTGCTTTGTAAGTTTGGGATGAAGTAGATGTTTGTGACAAGCTTCTGTTCTCCGGTCTTGCTCTGAAATAGAATTGATCCTTTCCCTTCAATTTCTACAGAAGGTCCATCCCCAAACTTCACTTGTCCTTTGATTTTCTCATTGAGTTCAGAAAAGTAGTGTCTCTTACCATTCATGTGATTGCTGGCTCCATTATCTAAATACCAGATTCCTTCTTCTCCATCCTTTGATTCGTAGTTCTTTGGTATTAGGTTCCCTTCGTTTAAGAATACAACTTCGTGCATGAAAAGAGCTGTATATGCTTCCCTTGTTTCATTCTTGTTTGTTTCTTCCATCTTTTGTATTCTTTCAGGGCATACAGAGGAGAAGTTTGATCTATCCTTCTTTTCATTCCCTTGGTTTTGATCATTCTGACTTGTTGTTCTATCTTGTGAGTTAAACCTTCCTCCCCTTCCTCGGCCTCTGTTTCCTCTACCACCTCTTCCACGACCTCTTCCTCTTGTCGCAGAGTTTTGTTGGTAAGAGTTTTCCTAGAGTTTCTCCATTGTTTTCTTCATCAAGGATTCTTTTTTCATATGCTTTCAATCTTCCAATTATATCTTCATAGCTAGTCTTCTTTAAATCTAAGACTTGTTCGAGAGAAGCTATGATATGAATATACTTGGATCTTGGTAAACTATTGAGAAACTTCTTTACCATTTTATCTTCATCAATGTATTGTCCAAGTGACGCAGCTTTTGAGGCTATCTCTGATAGCTTTCCTGCAAAGCTATCAATAGTATCAGTGTCTTTCATCTTCACTCTTTCAAATTCAGACATTAAGGTTTGCAGACGGGCTTCTTTAACTCGATCAGCTCCGAGATTACGTGTCTTTATTGCATCCTAAATTTTCTTTGAAGTTTCCTGTTCACCAACTTGTAGAACAAGACATTCTGGTATTGCTTGAAAGAGTAATCCAATGGCAACATTGTTTTTGTCTAGGTCCAATGTACCAGGATCAATTGTTTCCCAAACTTTGTAGATTTTCATCAGTACCTTCATTCTCATGGCCCATACTGTGTATTTTGTGGCGTTGAGGATTGGAACTTGTATTGATGGTGGCGTGAACTGTTTTGCACCCACAATGGTGGTTTCGTTTTCCATGGCTCAAAAATAAGCTCTCATACCAATTAATAGCAACTGCAAGATGAAACTTAGCTTATATAAAGACAACTCTCTTTATTGATGTTTAGAAAATCTCTCAAAACTAAACACAAGCTATAATCTTGCTCATATGATCAACCACAACTTTGGTGATCGTATATATATAGAACTATGAATTCCTTTTCCTAGTCCTATTACCTTATTACATGTCTTTCCTTTTCTTAGAACTAGATGACTTCTAATTCCCTTAGGATTACATCAATTTCTTAATCTTGTCCTAACCAGCTTGTTAGTGACTTCTATGTTGAAGTTTAACCAACAAGATTAAGTATATGCAGCCGGTTAAAAAAATTTGGTTTTTTTTATTATTATTATTTTTTTATCGTATCTTATGTTGAACTTATTTATCGTCTCTCAATTGATGATGGGTTTTTCTTACTTGCTATCTTAGGGAAACACATATTTCTAATCTATGATTTTTTTTTCTTCCTGACTTCCAGTTTTCTTAATTTGTTGTCAAGAAGTGCAAGGAAGTCTTACTTGAACCCGGTGGATAGATCCTACACAGATTGCATTATATGCAGTTTCAACTTAAGCTGGCGAAAGGCATCTTTCCTTTTTCTCTTCTCGGAGCCTTTGTATTTTTGTTTTTTTTTTTCGTTATCTGATCTAATCAACTTTCATTTTATTTGTTGCAGGGAATAATTTTTGTAAGTGTTTTGTGTCGGAGATAACACCAGAGTTAATAACCAGGAATTGCAATATTACGAAGAAGTGAGGCGCATATATGTAGTAACTTAGGTTTTATCAAGTACAATTTCTCATCACATGTCCTAATCGTTTTTATTTAAATCACTTTGTTTTATATTTTGTAGGTTAAGAGTTACTTCCTTTTTGAATTCTTAGATATGGTTTTGTTTCATTTTTAGCGTAATCATGATTTATGTTATTATTTTACTTTTGGGTTCTCTGAAATAGTTTCTCCATCCCCTACTTAATTTGTCTTCCATAAGTTATGGGTTTCAGGAAAGCAGAGGAACATTTAAATTTTGAGCCTTATGTTTTTGTGCAAATGCCTAACTGAAATTAATGTTTGATGTTCCGTCTTTGTTTGCATAAACCGAGTTCGGTCCATAGTTTTAAGGTTTAAAAAACTAACTGACCACGTCTATGATTATGTAGAATGAAAAACTTGGGGTATGAGATTTTTTTTGTCAAGTTTTATGCATACCTTAAACTCCGATTTCAATCAGTAACAGTATGAGATTAATTCAAAATAGAATAGAATGTGTTTAGTCTATAACCATGTCCAGTAGTTAATTAGCACAAGGTAATTACGTTATAGTACTTATTGCAGGTGAGTACAGGTTGCTTTATGTTTTACATAATATCTGTTGTCTATTATTGAGGTACAATTTTGAGTTGATATGTCTCTGCTTAGGAATTGCTTAGGCATTTGTATATCACTGTCATAGCTTTCCATTTTGAACATCACATCTCAAACTAGCT
This sequence comes from Papaver somniferum, assembly GCF_003573695.1. NCBI lineage: Eukaryota > Viridiplantae > Streptophyta > Magnoliopsida > Ranunculales > Papaveraceae > Papaver > Papaver somniferum. The sequence continues at coordinate 2,338,031 of NC_039363.1, forward strand.
CAGGTAACGATATTTTCTTTAAATATTTTTCTCCAATATTGAGTACTTGCTATTTTAGCTTAAATATAAGAGCACATGGTTTTCAACCATTTAGATGTGCGGTTCAACTCCCACATATGGTATTCTTATTCATGGATTTTCTCTAAATCTCTAGTTTGTCTAGTGAAGAAGTTTAAGACATGGGAATTGGGGTTTTACATAAGAAAATCATCTTCAATTTCTACTACAGCAAAAACAACTTCACTGATTCCTTCATCACCAATAGCAACTGCAACTGCAAATGCAAAAGACACTACAACCACACTCCAACTGTTACAAAGACACCGACCAGATTCCGACAAGATTTAGACCGACTCGACTCTTTCCAGAAATCAGATACTATGTTAGTTTAGTTTGTTACTTTAGTTTACATAGATTGATTGTCTTAAAAAAACCCTGAGAAATGGTTGTATCATGTGATGATTCTAACAAACCTGCTTCATGTAGGGTTGTTACTTTGCTCAGTTTTGCTTAGGAAAAAACTAGCAGGGATATTTAAACTTGTTTGGTTACTTAGATCTTGGTCTATTGGTAAGTTAGGGTTGGCTTGATTGAAAAGCTGGAATTGGTTGATCCGTTCTCATGAAAAAATTGTGGAGCTGATGTAATCGTGTTTGTTTTTAATCTTGTTGTATGTTTATCAAAGAGATCATGTAAAAGCCACTGTAATAATCCCGATTTCGGATCGGTGTTATCAAGGTAACTGGTATTTTCCTACTCCCTTCGTTCCTAATTAATAGGTTGGTTTTGTTCTTAGAGAAAATTAAGGAAATTAAGAGAACTAATCATTAAAAGTGGTCCTCATGACACTTGTCAATAAAAGAAGTGAAGTGAAATGGTCCCCATGACGCCTGTCAACAAAAGAAATAAAGTTAAATGGTCCACATGACACTTGTCATCAAAAGAAGTTAAGAGAAAAGTGGTCTCATAAAACTAAAATAATATATGACTTTCCCAATTACGAAACCAGTCTATTTTTTTGAAACATCTATTTATAGAAACCAGCCTATTATTTAGGAACGGAGCGAGTATAAAAAAAAATAGGAGGCTTGAAAGCAATACAGACCATACATTGTAATGGTCTTGAAACTTACACGGGTAGGACGACTCCACCGACTCGAGTGATAAACACGACGACCGATGGGGTGACCAAAGAAGATCCTAGAACGTTACAGTTACCTCAATGAATACGTCACCTGAGAACGGACACACGAATTATTCACACACAAAAAATAATTAATAGTAATGACGTTTCCATCAAAACGCTAGCTTCCTTGCTCGCACTCTATATTGTCTATATATACCTTGTAAGATTTACTTTAAAAACAAATTCTTAACAACAACAACTACCCCCAACAACATTCATTCACTGCTTTAAATTCCACAGATTTTATTTCAGATAAAATATCAAACAAACAATGTCGACTTCACCAGAAGAACAATTCCCACAGAAGGCATTCGGATGGGCAGCTAATGATGCTTCCGGTCATCTTTCTCCTTTCAAATTCTCCAGAAGGTATAATATCTTAAACCGGATCGAAGTTTTGCTGTTTTTGTAAGATGAATCTGTGGTTTGATCTGTTTTTATTTTCTTCTTGTTGTTGGGTGCATGGTAGGAATAGTAGATTTAGGAAAATCCATGCAAATTATTTTTTGAATTAGTAGATTTAGATGATTAAAATACTGTTTCATCTACCTAAAAGTGCAAATCTAGATGGATTTGTTTTTTTTGGTTTTTTTATTACACACAGGATTTGACTCGAGAAAAACCCTAATTATAGAAAAGAACATGTGGAGATTCTGAGTAATTCACCAGATTATAGATGAAAAATTCTTTAAAGCAGATTTTCTTATTAAACTTTAGAGGTTGATTTTATTTTATTTTTTGGTCTAGAAGTCATTAAAAGTTCTGAAATCTTAATTAGGAAACAAAACTGGTTTATCTTGTTTTTGCATTACTGAGATACAGAATGAATCTAGTAATTTTCAATTTTATAAGAAGATTTAATCTAAAACTCCCAGAAGAGGCTTCTTGCTCAATTAGCTCTATTGATACTGATTAGTGTTTGATTATTCTTTTCCTAATCTAGTAATAAGTAATGTTTCAGTATCAAAAGACAAAGAAAATCAAACCTTATTCTTTGATTAAATTGGTGGACCTTATAAGCATGAATTCAGAATTGGTTGGACCATGAGAACCCACATGGTGCATTTTTGTCCTATCTGTCACGGGCGGAGCCAGCCCGTTGCATGGGGTTACGATTGCATCCCGCTCAGCCCCTGCTGTCTGCCACCTTCTTGTCTTCTTTGAAAGCTAAAATGGTTCTGGTGTTTTCTGTGGTTTAAAATAGGGCAACTGGAGAAGAGGATGTGACCTTTAAGGTGTTGTACTGTGGCATATGTCACTCTGATCTCCACAGCATTAAGAATGAATGGGGCAATGCAGTCTACCCTATGATCCCAGGGTAATTTACCATATACTCTACATCATTGTGGTCCTGATTACATAGTTCCATTGCCTTTACTTTGTGTTGTCAAATTCTAATCAACTTGGTACTATTTTTTGGTTTACACAGTCATGAGATTGTTGGTTTAGTCACAGAGGTAGGTAACAAGGTAACAAAGTACAAGGTTGGTGACAAAGTTGGTGTTGGGTGCATGGTTGGGGCATGTCATTCATGTGATAACTGCAAAAGTGATCTTGAGAATTACTGTCCTAGAGTGATTTTTACCTATGGTTTTAAAGATGTTGATGGATCTGTAACTAAAGGAGGTTATTCGGATGTCATGGTCGCCAATGAGAGATATGTGGTCCGGATCCCTGAAAACCTCCCACTTGATGCGGCTGCACCACTACTTTGTGCTGGTATTACTGTATATAGTCCAATGAAATATTATGGACTTTGTGAACCTGGTATGCACATTGGTGTAGTTGGCCTTGGTGGTCTTGGTCATGTAGCTGTGAAGTTCGGAAAGGCCTTTGGCATGAAAGTTACTGTTATCAGCACCTCACCAGCCAAAGAGAAGGAAGCAATCGAGCATCTCGGGGCAGATTCTTTTCTGGTCAGTCGTAACCCCGAACAGATGAAGGTAAAACCCGCTGAACAACTTGATAAAATAGCTGTCATGGGGCTTGAAATCTACGTTCGCCCCACATGATGGGAACAATCTTATCTTTTTGTTAATTATGTTATTTTGCTTTGTGTAGGCTGCCATGGGATCAATGGATGGTATCATCGACACAGTCTCTGCCAACCATCCACTCCTACCATTGCTCGGTCTGCTGAAAACTCAAGGGAAGTTATGCATGGTGGGTTTACCAGAGAAGCCACTGGAGCTTCCAGCTTTTCCATTGCTTGGAGGGAGGAAAACGGTAGCAGGGAGTATGATTGGAGGAATGAAAGAGACTCAAGAGATGATTGATTTTGCTGGGAAGCACAATATCACAGCGGATATCGAGGTTGTTCCAATGGACTATGTCAACACTGCAATGGAACGTCTTGCTAAGGCTGATGTTAGATACCGTTTCGTCCTTGACATTGCCAACACCTTACCCAAAACTGCCTAATGCACTCGGTCATCTTGCCGAATCACAAGTTTCACATCTATTTAATATTCTGATATCATATTTTAATGTAATTCTTGATGTTTTCATTAGCATCGTTATAGATGAGAGTACTGTTTGAGGATCCACCATTGTTTTCATATTCAAACATATTACACATTTGATCTTCAAGTTATATCTCCTTACTCATATGTTCCATTCTGAGAATACGTTATGTATGAGTAACCGCAGTATTTGTCGCCCTGACCACATGGAACGAGAAAATATTTCCTTAGACACAAAGATCTAAGTACTGTAACCATTGACAGCCACTAGCGCAAATAGGAATGTAGATGGGAATGTAACACCTTGCTTGTTTTTTCATGATTCATCTGAGTCGTCTGAATCCAGCTGACTCATCCATATCTGACTCAAAATAACAATGTGACATCTGTCTCGAGGAGTCATAGGCCGAGTCAGATTCAGACGCTGAGTCGGTAAAAAAACAAATGCACTCTTAGTTGGTTTCCAAGTGTTTGCAGTATCGGTTTTGGAAATTTCCATGTTTGGTAGGATTCGGGTTAGATGGTTTATTCTTTTGAGTCGAAAAGGTTTAATCCCTAAAGAAAATTTGTAGTCATATTCAACAGGAAAAAGAAAGCAACCACACTTATTCCATCTTCTCAAAGTAATTGACAGGCTTTGGAAGGGTTTGTAGCATGGATAGCGAGTTGAGAGAATCCCAGAATCCTTCTGGTAGTGATACTAGTGATCATGGGAACACTGACATGTCTAACTTCAAATGCAAAATCTGCTTTGGTTTTGCTCACGACCCAATTGTGACTCTTTGCGGTCACCTTTTCTGTTGGCCTTGTTTGTACAAGTGGTGGAGATACTTGGGAAGTCATTCTCTTTCTCAGGACTGCCCTGTTTGTAAGACCCGCGTACATGAAGAAAAGTTGGTTCCTCTTTATGGAAGGGGAAATAAGGGTGTGGATGCTCAAATATCAAAATCTATTCCTGGAATCCACTTTCCAAATAGCCAAGCACGGCAGAGATCGGAAACAACAAAGGGACCTGCTTCGAATATGAATCAGTTTCCTCCCCTGGGTTTCGCATCAATAGAAGTAGATGATACTCCAACGGCTAATGTGCCTGCTACGGACTTGTTCACATTCTCAGCAACTGTTACACCTTCTTCAGGTAATTATCAAAGTAACACTACTGCTACTCCGTTTCTCAGCAGCGTTGGACATGAATTTTTCCCTCAGCTGCATCCTATGGGTGCTCAACGGCAACAAGATACCCCTCTGAAGATTCTACTTCTGTTGATGGGTGCTTTTGGGATTCTTTCACTTGTGACTTGTTAGCTCCTCAAGCCCAACACCTAAATGTTCTCTAGGTATTAACAATGGTGGTTGGCTACGGTGGATATGAGAAAGTGGTGGTGGTTGGGGGTGGCGGTGATGGTTGGTGGTAGTTAACAATGGTGGTTGGCTACGGTGGTGGCTTCTCGTAGCCGGCAGTGGTGGTGGTTGGGGGCGGTGGTTTTTGGTGGTGGTGATGGTTGGCTGCGATGGTGGTGGACGGCGACGGTGTTGGACGGCGCTGGTGGTTGTTGGCGGTGGTGGACAGTGGTAGTGGTGGTCAGTGGAAGGGGCGGAGCCAGCCCAGTGCAAGGGGTTGCACTTGCACCCCTGTCCAGCTGGCTCCAAAGCCTATTTTAGGCCCATTTGCAAAAAAAATATTATATCCAAGCCTATATTTACATTTTTGCATCCCTAAAAAGAATTTGTGAACCCCATAGCAAATTTTACACCCCATAACTAAATTCTTGGCTCCGTCCCTGGTCAGTGGTGACCGACCGTTAGTGGGACTGATTTGATAGTGGGACTGATTTGATATATACACTATACAAAAAAAGATATTTTGGTAATGTACTAAGCTTCGGAGTATATATTAAGTTTGAAAGGATATTTTTTAATATGCCTCATCCTAGGGGTATATAGATAAGGGTGAAGTAGTCTAGAATACACTTCACATATAGGAATTGTAGGCTTCGTATTAGAGATTATCAGCTTGGAAATTCGGCTTTGTTAGCCAAAATCGCCAACACCTTACCGGGAACTCCGCCATCTCACTGATGCACAAGTTCAACATCTACTTCTATCCCTGAACGGAGTATCTATTTGATTTTCGAGTTATATTTGTATGTTATAACTCGATTAGTTAACACATTTCAACATCTACCAGATTAATGGCACAGTCGACTGGAAAACTGCAGATTGGCCAAAAGAAGATGGATGGCATACCCTGGTCTCCTCTAGTGGTTGCGATAACCAAAAGGGCATAGTAAACATGCTAGAAACACGAGCCTAGTAAAATCTTAATTCAAACGCACTTTTCTAATCTTAAGGGAATTAAATCTTACTGCTACTAATGATATTAAACCTTTTCACGATAGTTACTATCATACTGCTACTTGGCAAGAATCAATTTCAATCATTTCATGCAGTCAAAAAAAAAAAAAAAAACTAATATTAAAATTCAATGTGCTTGAGATTACGAATTAGCTAGAAACTCTAACATTCAAACTAGAGAATTTGCAAAACTTCAAGACCAGAGATTCAAGAAGGGCACAGCTTGAGAAGCCAGACAGATTCAAGACCAGAAACTCATTAGTCAACACTTCATTATCAAAGGAATATGATTGAATTCTAAGTGATTCAAGATGTGGTAAGTGGACGAAATTCGACAGAACCACGGGCAAGCATCCACCAGTACTACCGCCATGATTTATCAACACTAAATTCCTTAAATAACATGTGAAAAGACGATGCGAAAACTGAAACTGGTAACGACAGAAGCTTATAGATAAATCTTGAACATTCAAGCATTTAGACGGTTTTATAGTTACACTTTTCTATAACATAGAATTCAATTTTTCAAATATCAGATAAGTCATGATGCAAAATTACATGATCCACGAAACCTCTAAATCGATAAGACCTTCTTGTATTGCTATCATTGATCATAGAACTGATGAGAGGAATAAAGTGGGTATAGAGTTCCATGTATACCTCCACTATAAAACACAGGTTTGGACTGCAAACTTGGTGTTTTAAAAGATACAAGATGTGATGAATGAAACTATCAGGTAATTTACTGATTCTATCTTCTACATTCACATAAGGTGATTGTCTCTATTTGTCAACAGAATTCTAAGGCAGGCAACCTAATTCCCAGTTAACAGGGACTGACAAGATAAAAACCTAACAGAGACATAGATGAAGAGAATGCCTGAAACGGAGTAAGTTGAAGTGTATTGCTGTTGTATGCAAAACCAAGGTTTTTCATTGAAACAAAATCTTGCCAGCTGCTAACAAACATATAATTACGAGCGACTGAACTTGGGGGAGTAAAATTAAACTTCATAGCCACTTTTCTAAATTCTAATCATAAGAGAATCAAATAGTGTGCAATCTTACTGCTACTAATAATAACTAAACCATTAAAAAACAGTACCAAACATCAAATTTCAATTGTTTCATGTAGTCAAGAAAAAAAAGAAACTAATATTGATAGGGCGAAGATCAAGAAACAGTACTTAATTGATATGAAAATCAAAAAGACCAAGATCTTCCAAACATATTAGTAGAATAATAACCTGTTTGCATTTCTGGTCACTGAGATGCAATCTGTTTCTTCATCTCCTCGATCCTTTCCCTTCTACTGCTGCACGGGATAAAGGCTTTCGACAAAAGTTCCACAATAAATACGATAAACAGGTTCATTTATGAGGTAGCCCTTGCCGTTCCTAACGGTACAGATTTCAACAAAATTCAATGTTTTCTTTTTCCTATCATAACAATAAAGAGAGAAGACACCTCCTCGTTGTCCATACTGTTCAGGCATCATAATGATAAGGTTGGTACCGGTAATGGCTTGAAACAAAAGTTCTGAGCACGTTTTTGGATAACAACGAATCAACTTTTGTTCCCATTCCAGAGGGATTGAAATTGTTTCTTCAGTCCAATTAGAAGCAGTGAAACTCTTCTCTTGGTGGTCATCATGAAATATCCACATCTTAATCACATTTTTGTTATCTCCATCAACTATAAGTCTTCTATCTAGCAGACCGACGCATCCATGAATTACCAGTAAATCATGAGAATTATTGCTCATCCTAAAGGAACTCTTGCGACAATCAGCAATGAAATCAGGGGTGAGTATCACTCTAAATTTCTCTCTTCCAATATCAAATGCTACTATGGATTTAGCATCAGCAGACCTTGACGAATCGAAATGGTTGTAAGTACTCAGCCAATAGACGACACCATTCACATAAACAGATTCTCCGTAGGCCTTGTAAGGTGGAAGGCCATGAATCTGTCTCCATGTATTTTTCCCGACAGTCAAAACCTCGCAAACATCACTAGCACCAGTTTCATATCTACTATCATATGAATGCCATAAGCAAACCACTTTGTGTTCCTTGGTTTTGGAATCAAATCCAAATCCATAAAATGGTCTATTTCTTCTTTTCTTTTCTAGCCACACCCTCGATTCAATCCAGGATGTTTTGTCTCCGGTGCTGGGGTTATAAATAAGAACCTTACCCATAAATCTAATGAAGCACACCAAACCATTGACAGGATTCAGAATTTGAACTGGATCATCTTCAAACGATAGCTCTAGTTTCATCTGATCTAAGAGCACTCCGCCTTCTAACAAGTCAACCGAAAACAAAAACCTTCCAATGCTTCTATCAATATAGATGAGGAGTTTGGGACAAGCTATTTTTGATCGAGTGCAGTGTAAGCCAACAAAGTATGGATCTCGAATTACAGAACCCCAACGTTTACAAACTCGCTTTGCCTTCAATAATGATTTCACCGGGAGTCGGACTAGTATTTCGCACAAAGTGTGACCATCAATTCGACTAAAATGAGATTTATTGCGATCGTTAACGACATCTACAATACAATCTTTCCTTGTATTCATCTTGCTCGTTAATGGGTAGGTCAATTAATAAACCCTAACCCCCAAATATAATTGAGAGCAGTTCAACTAAATTCTAGCAATTCTTCAAAATAAAAAGAAAAAACATGTGTTTGGAAGAATGTAAAATGGTATACCTGAATCTCAATCCGCGATGAATGAAAACCCTAATGATCTGAATTTTGGGTGCTGAGACAGAGAGAGAGAGAAATGAGTCTCATGGGTCTCTATTTTCTCCTTCGTCGGACATAAAGAAGGTGTAAATTTCGCTACGTGTTATAAGGGGTAAACGATTCGGGTAGGGGGTGTCAAAAAATTATTGAGACTTTCACTGTGTTTGTTGTGGGTCTAACTCGCATGAATATGACTCAAACCACCTGACTCATATGGACCTGATTCAATATGTTTGTTTTTTGAGTCAAATCTGACTCGTCTGGCTCAAAAATATGAATCAGTGATTTGTTTCCAAGAGTCATGGGTATTTTATTACCTGGATGAAACGGGTCTGAATCAGGGGTTAGGTCTGACTCAGATTGCGATTCTGAAAAAAAACAAACGGTATAACATATGATTTGGACCGAATTAGGCGCCGAGTAAGATCTAGACGCCAAGTCGGAAAAAAAACAAACATGTTGTTAGATTAGGGCTACCGGGGCTAGCTTGTTATGAGTTACAAGGGTTACGGGCTAAAACGACCCCAAGCTTGCGGGACGTTATTCTTCACGGGTCATCATTTCTTCGACCCGAGATTGTAGCTGGTAAAGTTACGGGTTATTCCGGCTTGTTTAATTAATATTAAAATTAAAACTTAATTAACAGGGGTTTAGTCCATAGGTGAGTTGGGGAGAGTTTAACGTATTTTGAATCTTGGGAATTTTGAGGGAGTGTAAGAGAGTACAGGGAGTTTGTGAGAGTTTGGGTTTTAAGTGTAGGGAGATTGAGAGACTTTCCCAAAATCTCTACTCTTTTGAGAGATTTATAGTGAGGAAAAAATAGACTGTAAACTCCTTAGAACTCCCCAGAAAATCCATTGATACTTCCAGAAAATTTTGGTGTCCGACATCAACGCATCTCTCTTTCCAACATGATAAAATACTTACATCTTGAGCACCAACAGTTTCCCTGAACGTGATATCCGTATCAAGTTACTTCCTTTGTAGATGTTAATTTTTAGTATGTTCCAAATCCTGAAAATCATTTAGCACATATTATATGTCAATTTGCAATGCATGACAACCTCATCTTTAGGTGGAATTCTAATTCTCCACCAAGTTGTATATCTCCAAACCTTAGTTTCAATGCGGTAATTTAATAAATGTCACGTCTTGTTAAAGCCTAAAAAGAAACCAAAGAATAAAACCAGGCGATGAGCTCCGGTGAGAAAACCAGGCGACTGAAAACCTGGGTTTTCCCATGGATTGGTCTCATCCCTGTTATCCAGCTGCATTGATTTCCTTTTCCTTCTTTTTACGATTAATTTCTCTCCGATTTTGTTTTTCTCCACGACCTTTTCTTTTTTTCTCGAAATAAGGTTTTGTTTTCTTTTTTAGGGTTTGTAGTTAACCTCTTATCATGCCTGCCTCCAAACATTCTTCTGCTACTCGATCCTCTTTGTTACCCCGTCCATGTCAAGATGTGGTTATACAGAGCGGGCATTGCCATTGCCCATTCAAGGATTTTGATGGTTGTCAGGGTGGTGTTAATGGCAGGGGTTATGCAAGAGGCTCTATTTTGCGTCATTTGCAAGATAGACATTTCTTCTCTGAAGACAACAAGAGTAGCTGCAGAGACATTATCTCCAACGACTTGCAGGTTTACAGCGCGACTGAAAGATTGTTTCTCTAGCTGCGTATGTGGATATGCAGCTAGTGCATGAACCTTCATGCTTAGAAAACCTCTTGCAAATTCCTTGGAGCTCATGTAAATATTAATGGTCCCTTCAATGGGGTCTATGCTGGTTTCCTTATACGCAGTGTAGATAGACATGTCTCTGTCGAGAATGAGACAGCTGTTGAAGATGTCTTCAATGCCAGGAGTGACGCCTTGAAGTACACAGTTATTGTACTCCTTGTTTTGAAAGAGACAATACCTGTAAGGGATACTTGATTTTGTGTATGACCGACTCTGGGTAAAGGGGAACCGATCCTCAATAGAGGTTCAACACATCACAAAGGGGAATCGATCCTTGTATGACGTGCAGCAAGTTTTTAGCAGAAAAGGGAACCGATCCTATGGACATGTGCAACGCGTTTTTAAGCAAAGGGGAACCGATCCCATGAACATGTGAAGCAAGTACAAGTTAGATACCATATATATGTGGGGAAACGATCCTAGTACCCAGTTAACCGAATATTTGGAAAGCTAGTGTGACTATGCACAGTACTCACATGGAGGTAGAACCGAAACTTGTTTTGGTAGAACCGTGAAACCCATGATTTGTGATTGAGTGTTCTTGATCAATCACATAGTTCTTGAAAGTCAGATAAACCAATTCTAAACTTGTTTGGAAGTGTGGCAAATCGGTTTCAAGGTTTTAAGTATGAAAGAGGACTTACAAAGTAAGGATGTCGACATACTTTGAACATGTGCAGTAACGCTAATCTTCAATTGTTCAAAGTTATTCCTGTATAGCTAAAGGAAGAAAATCCCAGGATCGAAACATAAACAAGTTAAGAATCTTTAATTTAAGATTTTTAATTTTATTTTAGGAAAATGAGAATTAGTAATGTGCATTTACTAGTTTGAGGTTTTCCAAAGAGATTTTCGGTCAATATTTTGGACAGAGAATTTTCAGGAATTATGGAAACCGAATTTGGAATATATTGCATATCTTGAGAATATTTTCGGTTTTGGAAATTCCTTGGTGTCCAAACTTCCTTGTATATAAATATGAAAGTTTGCATTTCTAGCGAACTAATCCTTCGTGACAACAAACTTCCTAGGTTGTGTTGTTACCGGTGAAGCCGCCTATTCGGAGAGGATAGTAACCTAATTAGGCGAAATCTCTTAGGGCCTCTCAGGTTAAAGTCTTCTCTGGGTTTGAGAAGCTCTATTAGTACCGCTGGTGGGAAACTAGATAATTGCGGTTTATCTTGTGTTTTCGATTGATTTGATTGACTAAGGGTGGTTGAACTTTGATTGCACCTAATTTGTTTATGCTTGAGAATCTTCTCTTCTGATATAAGACTCACTCAAACTAGATTGAAGTTTCGAGAGGGATCTTTAGACTGTTTGTAGATCTAAAGTAGTCTTGTGATAATCCATTGTTAACAGCCTCCGTTCTATGCGTGATTGATCACAAGAGATTGAAGTTCTTGTGTGCAGGTGTTTATTGAAAATCTAAGAAGATTTGAAGACAAAGAAAATATTGAAGTTGGGGTTCATAATCTTTGGTGTGCACAATACTTGTTTCAGTATGGAGGATCCAACTATAATCGGTTTATCCTTGTGGTAGATTATATTGATTAGTTGTATAGATCGGCATCAATACAATTCTTTGTGATTAAAAGTATTGGTTGCAAAATCTTAAAAATTACCTTTGGTAGTTGATCATAAGATAGATCTAAGAACCTGACAAAGGAGTCTATTGAGATAAACAAAAGAGCCTTTGTCGAACTCACATCACTTGGTTGAAAAGAGTTGCTTCCAAAAAGATTTGTTGTTCCTTTAGTGTTTGGAATACGAACCAAAGGAATTGTTCCAAGTATGTGACTTATTCATAAGTTGAAGGCCTGGGAATACATATGTACCTAGGTGAACTATAGGTTTAGTTGCTTGGTCTCAACTATACAAAGTTGGTTTGATTTTGTATAGCGTCTTAATACTGAGTATTCAATTCTGGACAAGGTCCCGGGATTTTTTTGCATTTCTGGTTTCCTCGTTAACAAAATCTTGCCGTGTCTTTTACTTTTCTATTTTCGCGATTAATTATTTTTATTATAATTAGAAATAAAATACACAAACGTTAATTCATATTTACTTGATAATTAATCCTATTGTGTTTCGTTAAGTCCGAACTTTTTTATCAAGTAAACATACTTCGTTGTTGTATTGTCTCGATCTCGTATCCATAGACGATCACACGAAGTGTGAACCGATTAGTTGTATTATCTCGAATCAGTCTATAGAAAATCACTTTCGGAGAAATGACTTATAGGTAGGAAAAGTTTTAGATTGAGGCACATTTGGGTACCCTCATCTTTTCAGTGTGAGATTAATTAGGGTTCAACTATAGTCCAGTCCGAAATTTATTGGTAGTAGGCTAGTGTCTGTAGTGGCTTAATATACTGTGGTATTCAAAGCTGGACTAGGTCCAGGGCTTTTCTGCATTTGCGGTTTTCCTCGTTAGTAAAATTCTGGTTTCCGTGTTATTTCTTTTCTGCATTATATTTTGTTATATAATTGAAATATCACAGGTTGTGCGTTGAATCGATCAATTGGTAAATCCAACCTTTGGTTGTTGATTGAAATTGATTGATCCTTGAACATTGGTCTTTGGTACCGTTCAAGTTACTTCTCTTATATTCAACCGGGCTCGAAAAATTCTGATTTGCTGATTGCAGATTGAATTGAGAAATAGAAATATAAAACTCTTTGATATACTTGTCTCTACATTGAGTCTGACTGTCTAGTTGTTAGACCCCCCC